>NW_012267346.1:6689928-6698005 GCF_000151885.1 Dipodomys ordii
TTTGAATCAGCTTGAGTAATTTGGGAGTGGAGTCTATGGGATTCTTTAAATACAAGATCATGTCATCTGCAAAGAGGGAGAGTTTTATTTTTTCTTTCCCTATTTGGATCAGTTTGGGGTATATTTTTAAGTTCTGAACTCTTAGTGGTCATTTAAATCTGTCTCCCTGCTTCATTTCGTTTTAAACAAAAGTATTTAAATCATTTGTCTTTCACAGAAACTCTGTTTACCATAAGCATAAATTCTCCTAGAGCCATGACTAAATTCATGACTACTGAGTCCATTATCTCTTGTAGCTTTGTAAACTTCTGTTGTGGTATAAACTGGTCTCATCTTTCTAGTTAGCAATTTGGCAACAAGTATCAAGATTCTTTTTTAAAGTTATATCTTTGACCTTATCATTTCCCAATGAAAACTTAAGTGAAAAAAAGATTAGTTTGCACAAATATCTTTTACAACAATTAATTGTGATAAGGAAGACTTCAAACAAACTTGACATATTGATTGTGGTTTATGCAATAGGATAGGGAATTCCTATCATAAAACTGATCTTCATGTTGCATTTTGGTAGCACAGGAACATGTTTATATTTTAAAGATAAGTGAAATAAAATCAGGATACAAGATTTTGAATACAACAAACTAAAGGTAAAATGCATAGTAAAATAGACCAAAATGTTAGCAGTATGTGCCTCTGGGATTGGGGATTGGGTTATGGCACATTATTTTTAATTTTTATGGTTCCTTAATAGTTGCAACAGTAAAGACATTCAACAAACTACTGATCTCACCTTCTTAAAGAACATTTCACAATTGTTGACTTAAACACATATTAAAAATTCTTTTCCCTGAACCTTGTCACCAAGGGATGACATCAATGATGTCTGAGCAAACAAGGACACCAATAATCATTTGTCATGATTAAAAGCTGAGGATCACAATCATAAAAGACCCTTCACATTATAATCTAAGGAATCCTTCAATATACATAACTCATTACCAACATATGCTTAGAAGGGGTGTTGTCAGATATTTGTGTCTTAAAGGACCTGTTGGTTTTTCTGACCTCACTTTTCTGGCTTTCACAAATTGGCAGGAGAGGATAAACTTTCAAATAAAGCACCCATACCTTTCTGATTATGTCTGCTATTACAGCATGACTGGCACAAAGAAAAATCAAGGAAATGATTAAAATGGACATCGTGCACTTGAATTGTAAGATTCACAATGAGCAAATATGCCCTACACTAAACTGAGTAGGCCACTTTCTTGCATTTGCAAGGAAAACTCCCATTTAAGGCCACTGGTTTCCAGGTTCCATGAAAGCTAGTGAAGGGAAGGTTGGAAATTACTTAAGAGCCTGGATAGTAGGTTAATACCTAAGTACTTGATTTAATTATTTATTTTTGAGGCGATTGTAAATTGAGCTATTTTCCTTATTTTCTTCTCTAGCTACTCATTGTTGGTATAGAGAAAAGCTACTACATTTTTGTGGGTTGATTTTATATCCTGCCACTTGGCCAAAATTAAATATCAACATATTAACTAAACTACGTTATATGCAGGGGAGGATTCCAATTGTGTAACTCCTTTGAACAGCTAACTTGCAATTTAGCCAAATGAATACTAAGAAGCTGAAACTTGTGTGGGTGGGGGGGATGAGATCAAGGAGAGGTGGGAGATTGCCATTATAATATTTAGTGTCTAAATGGAACTAGAAAAATGGAAGGCATGGGGGGAAGTTTGGGAGAGATAAGGGAAGAATGATGAAAAAGAACAATAGATAGGTAGCTATTTTATGTACTTTCTGAAAATATGTAAAATAGATAGATAGATAGATAGATAGATAGATAGAAAAAACAGTTATAATCAGCTACTGGTTTTCAACTGATTTTACTTCAACCTCCAAATATCTTTATCCTAAACATTCCCTGAAATATCATCTTAAGATCAGAATGCTCTGTTAGTATTCACCAATATCTCTAAACCTACTCTGGGCTCACAGAGGAGAGAAAGTACCAACAGTAAGCCACAGAGAAATCTGCCTTCACCCCTTACATGCTCTAGAATTCCAGCCCTGGCTTTTCTTACTATTGAGAAACATCTGAGCTGCAGCCTTGAGGTACCACTACCTCCAACTGCTTTACCTAGGGCTTTGCTCTACGTCAAATTCAGTCCAGAGCAGCTCTAAGGCCACATATTTAACAACAATTGCTTGTCAGATGTTTGCCGTTCTCTGGAGTCATTTCAGATGTCTGTCAGTCTCCCTCACCAGAAATAGTAACTGAAAAGGGAGTTGTCCAGCTCAGACTCTGCAATAGACAGTAATTTATATGTCTTTAAAGGTATTTGCCACATGCCTTTAAAAAAAAACCCTACCATTGAGTTCTTATCTGGCAAACTACAGAAATAGGAGTTTTGCTTCCTGTTATTGCAGTACTCATGGAGTTGGAGAAATGCTCTTGATTTCCTTTCATAAAGTTTTCTTTCTGAAACAATCAGGATTGTAGTAAACACTGACCCCAGAGTAAAGGGTTCATTTTATGAATTTCCAGTAATGCCTGTACTCTTGAACATTGTTTTTGCCACAAAAGATATGAACGTTTAATTATGAATGTCACCGAGATATTTCATTTGCTTCCATGGCTGACACTTCTACCAAATATTTCCCATATCCAGGGGGCTGATATTTCCTAGAAAAACTAGGTGAACTGAGCCTCCGTTTCTGACCAAGTTCTCCCAAGATGAAACAAATCCATTTCAAAAATGCCATAATTAAGTTAGTATATTGCAGTGTGGAGTTAACCCTGAGGTGCAACTTCCAATACCCTTAAGGAACTGAAGAATTTAGTTTCCTGTTGTCATGGGGAGTTTATGTCCCCTGGATTATTGTGCTTTCTTAGAAATTCAAATCCTAGAAAATCCAAATCCAGCTCTCCAGTCACCTCTATTGTTCTGATTTGTCCTTGGTGTCTCTTGGTAGACTCCAAGGCACTAGGATTCTTCTAGATTTCAAGCCTGTCAAGGTTCTGCCATGGATAGCCCTCCATCTTGATTGCCACAGCTGACATCCTCAGCCCCATCAACACATACTGCATTTCCTTCTCTACTTGCACTGGATATTTAGATTGAAGTTATGATGAAGACCTGCCATCCTAGGTTCAGCTCATTCCAGTACGTTCCCCTAAGAGCTACTTTACTTTTTCTCCATTTTTTTTTATCACAACTTCTTCCTTCTCTCATAAAATTGATTAAATTTTCACATTTTTGTATCCTATTTGGCTTCTTCTCTTTCCTGGTCTTTGGTTAATATGGATCTGTCATACTTCTCAAGTCATGAGAAATCCGGACTGACAAATGGATTAAAATTTTTCCCCTTTTTCCCCTTGAGTTCTCGTACCCACACTATAAAGCATGACCTCTGCTTTACCTAGCCGAATTAACTTGTCCCACCACTTACTGGTCTGTCATTACAAAGTTAATCTCATGTGTTTTACCTTCTCCTGCTCACCTGATCCCTCCCCTCCAGAAAGTTATGCCCTGGACTTTATTCCATGAGGCACAAAGTCAATCTTAATCTTAGTAACCAGTTCAGCAATTTAGAGTTCATGGAGAGGAATATTGCTTGCACCATGTGTGTCCTCCCCTGACACTGACAATCAAGATACAAATCTAGGTCCTTGCCACAAACCTAGATACAAGGTCCTGATGGCCAGCCAGGCAGGCTATTTCTGATACCATTCTCTTTTGCTGAAGTGTTCCACCTGCTGGCCTGGACTCTTTCCCATAGCTGGTATCTACTTCTGCCTACCAATCAAGAAGACTCATCCAAGGAGTATCACTTTTTTCTCCAGAATTATCCTCTTTCTACTTCTGTGTGAATACCAGCTAAGTCCTGATTCACCAATGTTTTCAGTTAATGAGGCAGTATATTTTCAGAGTGTGACATTAACCAAATCTCACTTCTAGAATCTCATTTCTCCTCCTGTGAAAGAATGGACTATGCTGTATGGTGGTAGGGATTTTCGGGATGATTCTTATATGTAACTATCAGAATCAGTGGCTTGGAACCAAGGCCAAGTCTCTATAGGTAGAACACTTAGCTCTATTACATGTGGGGGTGGAAAGGGGTCTTTTAGAGTTTGAACTCAGGGCCTAGTCGCCATCCCTGAGCTTTTGAGATTAAGGTTCACATTCTACCACTGAGCCACAGCTCTGCTTCCAGTTTTTTCTGGTTAATTGGAGATTACAGTCTCACCAACATTCCTATCTGGCTGGCTTTGAACCATAATCTTCAAATCTCAGCCTCCTGAGTAGCTAGTAATACACGTGTGAGCCAGTGGCCTCTAGCATCTAAGGTGTTCTATAAAAAATAAATAAATAATGCTTGATAGGAAATGTACTCATTACCTTAGTCATGAAACTGCGACCCCTCTGTACAGTATCTTTACAATAAGAAATATATGTTTAATAAAAAACAAAAAAATGAAAATAAATAAATAAAATGTTATTAATATTAAATCTCACTTTTGACTATTTTATGGTCTTTTATGTAGAAAAGTAAAGTGGTTATAACCCTACACCAGATATTAATATTTCCCCCTTTACTCCTCTTACCTTCAATCCTCATTCTTCTCCTCCTCTTCTCTTTCTTTTTTATTTCTCTCTCTTAGGCAATTCTACTTAAAATGTTAGTAGGATCTTACTTGCTTATAAATAATAATCATTTTAGTTGGCATTATTCATCAATCTTCCTGAAGGTTATTAGAATTTCAAATATAGGGTAGATCCTTTAGAGAGGGAATGAGGAGTAGAATATTCACTCATTGCTTAGGTCAATAGCAAGGGAAAGAAAACAAGACTACAGAAACAAGAGATAAATAGTTGATCCCAAAGACAATAGTGTTTACAATCTTACATAGAACCAGATTATTTAGTAAAATGTAATAAAATTTATTGAAACTGTTGTCAAAATTTAATCTCTAGCTCCAGTTGGAAATTTACTTTGAGATTTTTGCAAGGCTCAGTCCAGACACTACTTCTCCAAGCTCCAGGAAGCTCTAGTCTTCCTCAGTAAATGCCAGAAGAAGGCCTCCACAATTTTTATTCATGCCTTTCAGTCCAGTCCAAGTGATTCTAGGAATCCCCAATGTAGACCAAGTTCCATGTTTGTTCACTACCTCCCCGTCAGCCTTAGAAAGAAACATTTGACTCAATATTTTGGCCTCTTATCTGGGTGACCACAAGCATTGGTTTAGAGTAAGTATGTGATTCAACCCAGCCTATTCAGAACCCTTTCTTTTTTTCTTTTTGAATAAGTTTTTTTTATATTGTGAAAATATTTTACAGAGGGGTTATAGTTACATGAGCAAGGTAATGAGTACATTTCTTATCAAGCATTATTGCCTCCTCCTTTGTTTTTCCCCTACCATCCTTTCCCTCCCATCTCCTCAACTACATGTCCCCCTCCCCCCCATCCTCCCCACTCCCACCTAAATTGTGAAGTTCATTTTTCAACATAGCATCTTGTACATCTCATTGTTGCAATGGGTCAACCTGTATCCCTGTTTAAACAATTTGTTTTTTCCCTTCCCCTCCCCAAATTGTATCAACATCAAATACAGTGAAAACAGGGGTTATATCGTGGGGGAGGGACATACAAAGCAACAAAAAAATCCCATGGTACCTTATAAATACGTTAGAAACAATAGCAAGAAAGAAAAAAAACACTTGTGTCCCTATCTTGGGATTCATTTCACTTAACATCATCTTACATGTCTGGGACAGAACACTTTCTTGACCTTTTCAGGATCAAAAGTTCTAAGAACTACCTAGGCTTAGAGATTCCTATGAGCAACACTTGCCTTGTCTGTCTGGGAACATTCTAGATTAGTTTACTCTCAACCATAGCTTTAGCATACTTGCCCTCTGGAACAGAGTCAGGAAAGACCAGGAAGCAGAAAGAGAAAAATGGATTTCCTTCCAGAGGAAGGCCCTGCTAGACCAGTTTCTCATAGGACTCTCCAAAACTTTGCTCGGTACAAAACTCATGACCAAGATTAGAAGTCAATTGTTTTTTATTCTTCAGCCGCTCTGGAATTATTTATATTTCGCTAAGAACTGACAGCAGAGCTCTTTTCTCTAAGTGCCAAATCCTCTAGTGAATTGTGCCAAGATGGCCCATCAATGATAGCCCTCAGAAGGCCAAAGAACCATCATGTGAGAAAAGGCTCTATTCTCATGAAATTGAGGCTTGGCACAATTCTTTTCCCACTGACAAATGTCTTTCAGTAAGCAGAGAGGAGGACTCTAGAGCTCAGGGGACTTGCTTGATGTAGACTTGGAAACCATTGTTGCTGCTGAAGTAAAAGCATTCCAGGGAGTCCTTACTGTCTGTTCCATCCCTGAAAGGAATAAGTCTTAACCACAATAAATTTATTCCCACATGAAAAGTTTTTAAGTGCTTTATCTAAGATCAAAAAGAAAAACAAAATAAACCCCTCAAAGGAAGTTCTATGACCAGACAATCAGGGCAGGTCTGGATGTCAACTTGCAACCTATGGTAATTTTCCAATGACTGACAGATGGTATGACTAAATTGGGGCAGAAAGGGGGAAGGAAGTTATTTACTCATGATAGTAAGGGTAGAAATTTGTTTACAACAATTCTTTTAAATAATTTTGGCTGTTTTAGCAATGAGAACTTCACTTGGCTAGAAAGGCAGCTACAAACACACAGTCAAAAGCACAGAATGCAAGCTAAACTTTAGAATAAAATAAAACAAATAAACCTCCCAAGGAGAAGTAGCATTCCATTCATTGTCACAAAAACAAACAAACAAAAAATGACTTTGGCTTGTAGCTAAACTTATTTAGGTAACTAGCTAATTCAATAAAAGAGAAAGAAAAATTATAGAACTTATCTAGTATTGAGGAGAGAGGAATTTTAAATGAATACTTGCATTATTTAAGATTTTAAATTAAATCCATAATCCTCAAAGTATTACCATGATTCATTCTCCTGCTAATGATGCTGCAAACACATCTACAGTAGGAATACAGTGAAAATACTTGTAGTTATGGGTCTGAATTGGTTTGGGCTCAGGTATGCTTCACATTGTACCTCCCTTGGCCTCTACTAACCTGGATTGCATCCTATGTAAATAGACTGAAAATGTGGCATATATACACAATGGAATTCTATGCTTTCATCAGAAACAATGATATTGCCACATTCACAAGGAAATGGAAAGACTTGGAAAAAATTATACTAAGCGAAGTAAGCCAGACCCAAAGAAACATAGGTTGCATGGTTTCCCTCATTTGTACTAGTTAGAATGTGCCTATAAATCTACAAGTAAACACAATAGAGGATAAAAAACAAAAAAATTGCACTTGAATAGGATAAATTAAACAGGATTCTATACAGTCACACAGTGAGACTAAAGGAGGATATTCTTTTTTGTATTTTTTATTATTTTCTTTTATTCATATATATGTGTGTGTATGTGTATGTATGTTTTACTGTAAAATACTGTACAGAGGTAATACAGTTACATGAGTAGGTAATGAGTACATTTCCTATCCAGCATTGTTACCTCTTTCTTTGTTTCTCCCCTACCACCCATTCCTTCTCCTCCTCCCCAACTCCTTCCTCTCCACACCAAGTTGTAAAGTTCATTTTCAACATAGTATCTTATACATCTCATTGTTACAGTGGATCGACCTGTATACTTATTTAAGCTTTTTGTTATTTCCCTTCCCCTCCCCAAATTAGAAAAATGTACATACAAGATACAGGGCTTGACTCATACATATACTAGATATTGCAAATAAGGGAAACCATGGGACCTGTTTCTTTGGGCCTGGCTTACTTCACTTCATATAATTTTTTCCAAGTTTTTCCATTTCCTAACAAACGGGGCAGTGTCATTTTTTCTGATGGAGGCATAGAATTCCATTGTGTATATATACCACATTTTCATGATCCATTCATCTACTGAGGGGCATCTGGGTTGGTTCCATATCTTAGCTATGGTAAATAATGCTGCAATAAACATAGTTGTGCTGGTAGCTTTA
>NW_012267346.1:6698500-6861051 GCF_000151885.1 Dipodomys ordii
AAGGGTAAACAAAGGAGGAGGCTGCAATGCTTGGTAAGAAATGTATGCATTATCCTGCCCATGTAATTGTAACCCCTCTGTACAGTATGTTCACAAAATAAATTAAATTAAAAAAATAATAAAGTAAAAAAAAAAGAATACAGAGAGTGAAGGAACGGGGTAGATAGGGTAGGGATGGGTGAAAATGCTGAAATGATTGATATTGATCAAATATATTATATTCATAAACTGCTTTGTTAAATGGCAACTCATTTGTATAACTAAAGACAATTTAAAAAAATAGTCACAAATATTCCTACTGTAATTATTCTTTGGTTTTGTTTCAATATTGTGAATTATAATTCTTTAATTTTCATTTCTCCCAAAAAAAATACAGGGCATCAGAATCAAATACAGTGAAAACAAGGGTTATACCATGGAGGAAGAACACACAAAACTACATTATAAATACATTAAAAGCAATAGCAAGAAAGAAAAAACACTTGTGTCCCCCATCTTGGGGTTCATTTCCCTTAAAATCATCTTATATGGTACATAGCTTTTGACCTTTTCTGCTTGTCCTAGGTATATACTAGTTATTGCAAATAAGGGAAACCATGGGACCTATGTTTCTTTGGGCCTGGCTTACTTCATTTAGTATAATTTTTCCAAGTCTTTCCATTTCCTAACAAATGGGGCAGTGTCATTCTGATGGAGTCATAGAATTCATATAGATAGATAGATATAGATATAGACATCACATTTTCTTGATCCATTCATCTGCTGAGGAGCATCTGGGTTGGTTCCATATATTAGCTATGGTAAATAATGCTGCAATAAACATAATTGTGCTGGTAGCTTTAGTTAGCCTTGTTTGAGTTCGTTTGGGTAAATGCCCAAAAGTGAGATTGCTGGGTCATAGGGGAACTCTATGTGGAGTCTTTTGAGGAACCTCCATACTACTTTCCAAAGTGGTTGAACAAGTTTACATTTCCACCAACAATGCAGTAGGGTTCCCTTCTGGTCACATCCTCACCAGCATTTGTTGTTATTAGAGTTCTTGATTATAGCCATTCTAACTTGAGAGAGGTGGAATCTCAATGTTTTGATTTACATTTCTTTTATGACTAGAGAAGTTGAACATTTCATCATGTGTCTATTGGCCATTCTTATTTCCTCTTCAGATAAATTTCTCTTTAAGTCTTTAGCCCACTCATTTATTGGGCAGTTGTTTCTTTGAGGATTTGTTGTTGGGGGATTTAATTTTTTGAGTTCCAGGTATATTTTAGATATGTGACCCTTGTCCATTGTATGGCTAGTGAAGATCTTCTCCCAATCCGTGGGCTTTCTATTGATCTTGCGAGCTATGTCTTTTGCCATGCAGAAGCTCTGCAATTTCATGCAATCTCATTTGTCCAACTTTTCTTTGATTTGTTGTGTTTCTGGGTCTCTATAAGAAAATTTTTGCCTGTGCCAAGGAGGCCTAGGGTTTCTCCTATTCCATCCTGTAATGTTTTCATGCTATATGCTTTGACTCTGAGGTTTTTGATCCATTTGAGTTGATTCTGTTGCAAGGTGATATGTAAGGATCTAATTTTATTTTATACAAGTGATTAACCAATTTTGCCAGCACCATTTGCTGAAGAGGCTGTCTTTCTTCCATTCTATTGTTTTAGCTCCCTTATCGAAGATTAGATGGCTATAGGTCCGTGGGTTAATTTCTGGGTCTTCAGTTCTATTCCATTAGTCTTCAGGTCTGTTCTTGTGCTAGTACCACGCTGTTTTGATTACTCTGGCTTTGTAGTAGAGTTTGAAATTTGGTATTGATATTCCTCCAGCACTGTTCTTTCTGTTAAGGTTCATTTTTGCTATTCGGGGTCTTTTATTGTTCCATATGAATTTTTGTATTGCCTCTTCTATTTCCTTGAAGAATGAGGTTGGAATATTTATAGGTATTACATTGAATTTGTAGATAGCCTTTGGAGGTATTGCCATTTTCACCATATTAAGCCTCCCATACCAGGAGCATGGGAGATTTTTCCACTTCCTATTTCTGCTTTTATTTCCTTTTTCAGGTTTTTAAACTTTTCATCATAGAGATCCTTCACTTCTTTAGTTAACTCTTAGGTATTATATTTTTTGTGGGGCTATTAAAAAGGAGTTGCTTTCCTGATTTCAGCCACACTCTTCTCATTATTGGCATACAGAAAAGCCATTGATTTTTAAGGGTTAATTTTATACCCTGCTACTTTGTCAAAGTTTTGAATCAGCTCAATTAACTTGGGAGTGGAGTCCATGAAATTATGTCATCTGCAAAGAAGGAGATTTTACTTCTTCTTTCCCTATTTGGATTCCCTTTATGTTTGCATCTTTACTTATTGCTGTGGCTAAGCATTCTAATACTAAATTGAAGAGAAATGGAGAGAGTGGACATTCTTATCTCATTCCTGAGTGTAGAGGAAATGGCTTTAGCTTTTTGCCATTAAGTATAATGCTATCTGTATGTTTGTCATACACAACTTTTATTATATTGAGGAATGTTCCATGGATTCCTAGTTTTTTCCAGAGCCTTCTCCATAAAGGGGTGTTGGATCTTGTCAAAATCTTTTTCTGATTCTATTGAGATAATCATGTGGTTCTTATCCTTACTCTTGTTGATGTGATATTAACTGATTTGCATATATTAAACCAGATTTTCATCCCTGAAATGAATCCTGTTTGATTGAGGTATATGATTTTTTTGATGAGTTGTTGAGGTCGATTGGCCAAAATTTTGTTGAGAAGTTTTGCAGCGATGTTCATCAAAGAAATGGGTCTATAGTTCTCTTTCTTTGAAGAGCCCTGCCTGGTTTGGGGATGAGGGTTACAGTGGCTTCATAGAAAGAGTTTGGTAGTGAACTTTCAATGTCAATTTCATTGAAGAGTTGGAGGAATATTGGTGTGAGTTCTGCTTTGAAGGCCTTGTAGAATTCCACTGTAAATCCATCTGGTCCTCTGCTCTTCTGGGATGGGATGTCTCTTAATGCTGTTTCTACTTCAATGCTTTATATGGGTCTGTTAAGTTGGTTTAAATCATCTTGGTTTAGTTTCAGCATGTCGATATTTGCTAGAAAATCATCTATTTCTTCCAGATTCTCAAACTTATTAGCATAAAGGTTTGAGAAGTATTCCCTTATAATGTTCTGAATCTTGGTTGTTTCTGTGGTGGTTTCCATTCTCATCTCTGAGTTTATTTGGGTGTGTTCTATTCTTTTTCTGATAAGATTTGCTAAGGGTCTGCCAATTTTGTTAATTTTTGTGAAGAAACAACTCTTTGTTTTGTTGATTCTTTCTATGGTTTTGTTTATTCTAATTAATTTAATTCTGATTTAATTTTAATTATTTCTTTCCATCTTCTGGATTGGGGTTTAGCTTGCCCCTCTTTTTCAAGGAGCTTCAGGTGTCTCATTAAATGGTTGGTTTCAGATCTTTCCAAATTGTTAATGTAGAAACTCAGAGCTATAAACTTGCCTCTGAGTACTGCCTTTGCTGTGTTCCAGAGGAGCTCATAATTTGTGTGTTCATTTTTGTTGAATATCATGAACATTTGAATTTCCTTTCTAATCTCTTCCATGACCCATTGGTGGTTCAACAGTGTGTTGTTCAGCCACCATTTGTTACAGGACTTTCTTTGGTGGCTTTTAGTGTTGAATTCTAATTTTATTCCCTTGTGGTCTGAGACAATGCAGGGTATAATTTCAATATTTCTGAATTTGGACAAATTTGCTTTGTGACCTAAAATGTGGTCTATTTTGGAGAATGTTCCATGTGCTGCTGAGAAGAATGCGTATTCTGATGCTTATTCTGAACGCATATTCAGTAGATGGCTGTTAGATCTAGTTGATCTATGCAGTTGTTTAGATCTGCGATTTCTTTTTTTTTAATTTTTATTTTTTATTGTGAAAATACTGTACAAAGGGGTAACAATTACATGGGCAAGGTAATGAGTGCGTTTCTTATCAAGCATTGTTGCCTTCTCCTTTGTTTTCCCGTCCCATCTCTCCCTCTCCCCCACCACCCCACCCCCACTCCCTTACCCTCCCCCCCTGCATCAAAGTTGTAAAGTTCATTTTTGACATAACATCTTATACATCTCATTGGTGCAATGGGTCCACCTGTATCCCTATTTAAACAATTTGTTTTTTCCCTTCCCCTCCACAAATTATACCAACATCAAATACAGTGAAAACAGGGGTTATACTGTGGGGGAGGGACATACAAATCAACAAAGAAATCATCTTATAAATATGTTACTCACAATAGCAAGAAAAGCCATTTGAGTCCTTAACTTGGGGTTCATTTCACTTAGCATCAACTTATCTGACCTTTTCTGCTTATCTCAAACATATACTAGTTATAGCAAAGCCCCACCAAAGTTGTAAAGTTCGTTTCGACATACGATTTGTACGCTTCATTGTTGCAATGAGTCCACCTGTATCCCTATTTAAACAATTTGTTTTTTCCCTTCCCCTCCACAAATTATAACAACATCAAATACAGTGAAAGCAGGGGTTATACCATGGGGGAGGGACATACAAAGCAACAAAGAAATAATCTTATAAATGTGTTAGAAACAATTGCATGAAAGAAAAAAAACATGTGAATACATATCTTAGGGTTCATTTCCCTAACATCAACTTATCTGACCTTTTCTGCTTGACTCAGATATATACTAGTTATTGCAAATAAGAGAAACCATGGGACTTATGTTTCTTTGGGCCTGGCTTACTTCACTTACTATAATTTTTTCCAAGTCTTTCCATTTCCTAAAATGTGGCAATGTCATTCTTTCTGATGGAGGCATAGATTTCCATTGTGTATATATACCACATTTTCTTGATCCATTCATCTACTGAGGGGCATCTGGTTTGGTTCCATATCTTAGCTATGGTAAATAAGGCTGCAATAAACATAGTCGTGCTGGTAGCTTTAGTGTGGTCTATGTTTGTGAACATTTAGGTAAATGCCCCAAAGTGGGATTGCTGGGTCATAGGGGAGCTCTATGTGGAGTCTTTGGAGGAACCTCCATACTACTTACTAAGACTGCTTTCTATGTGAGAGCTTGGTTAGCCCCCAGCTTCTCCTCCACCATCTTCCTCTGGACTCCCAAATGAGGATATTCTTAGGAGAGGATCACAAAATTTCAATAGCACATATGATCATCTATCAATGAGCATATATGATCATCTAAAATGATGTTCATCAAAATGAACTTCAAGTAATGGAAACAAGAAGAGTCTTATGTTACTTTGTTTCTTGTTTTTTCCCCCTCCTTTGTCAGTGTTTTTGATTTCTGTACATTTTGCCATATATGTAACTTTATCTGTCTTGGGGACTGGAAGAAGAAGCACAGAAATAGTGGGACAAAAGATAAACTAATTCAGTAGTGATAGTCATTAAACACTACATTGAAAATGAACTATACAACTGGGGAGGAAAGGAGGTTCTGGAGGGAAAATATTGGGGAAAAGGAGGGAAAGAGGTGACACCGTTCTAAAAGAAAATGTATTTATTACCTGACCTACGTAACTGTAACCCCTCTATACATCACTTTTACAATAAAGATAAATTAAAAAGGAGAAATCCTGCATTGTCCTTTGGAATCCCAAATTTCCATATGTAAAGTTGAACTTTCTCAAGTGTCTACCTTTATTTCACAAGCCTTAACTTCAACGTTATAAACTATACTTTGTGCTGGTCTTTTATGAATCTCATGACTAATTAAGCTTGGATACAACCAGCTGATTTCCTTCTGCTGTGATTTAAAAACACAGAGGTGATGACATGGCTGTGTCTTCTCATCCACACACCACCACCCAGAGGAAGGATGCAATGTATTTAGGTACATCGGTTCCCTTGTTGGAATTTTCTTCACATTGCAGCATTTATTAACATTCTGGGAATCAGTAGTTATGACTCTTTCCAACATCCATCCCTTTTACCACAAAACAAAATTGAGATTCAAGCCAAGAATCTATAGAGATGAAAATTAGAAAATATTATTGGAATTGATATAAAGAAATGTTCTTCTTGCTAAACATTAGTGGTGGTTCATGTCTATAATTCTAGTTTCATAGAAGACTGAGATTTAGAGAATAACTGTTAGAACCCAACCTGGGCAGAAAAATTCATGAGACTCCATTTTTATAATAACCAGCAAAAAGCCAGACTGGAAGCATGACTTCACTGTAAAATCCAACCAAGCTAATCAAGCAAGCGGAAGTGGTTTAAGCCCTGGAACCCACAAAAGAAATCTCTGTCTTTAAACTGTGGAAGGGGAACAATATTAATTCTTGTTTAATTATTATCTCCCTGTACTATAGAATTTGCAATGCCTATACAAGGTTGAATATCATTTTCTCCAAATGTAGAAAACATTATGCATCAGAATCTTCAAACATTGCTGCTCTGATTGTCTGTACCTTATGGTGTCCAGGAATTGACTCTAAGCATATATCCACCTAAAACAAACCCAGGTGTGTGTGTGTGTGTGCGTGTGTGTGTAGTGCGTGCATGCAGAAATAGTTGTCTAGTTGTCTTTACCTTTTATCATGTTCCTGAGATTGTACTGTTGGTTCAAGGCTGCATGAAAAATGGGAATACAAGAAAATAAAATTATTTGAGGGTCTCATGAAGCATGTTCCTCAGTTAAGCATATTTTCAGACTTCACATTCTTAACTGCTGCAAAATCACATGCCACTTCTGATCTGGGATATGTAATCAAATCTGAAGGTGGAAAAATCCAATAGACTTTGGGTTTTCAAAATGGGTGTAAATAAAATTTTGCATGTAAACTGTCTGTCAATTCATGCTTGGAAGCAATAAACTTGAGTTTACTGACATCGTCATTGGTTCCCACAGTTGTGTGAACATGCAAAGAGCTGGCTACCTTGCTCTGTGCAATATTTTCATAGTTGTAAAAATAGATAATTTACCACTCTCAGGGCTGATTCTGTTTTCTGTCTTATGATAAAATTTCTTACCTCCCATTTTTAGTTGAATTAAAGAAAAAAATAACAGATTTATTTTACATCATAGGAATGCAAACAATTAGGCAGCATCTCACAGAGGGAAGAGACCAGGAGAACAATTGTTGCATTTAATAAATAAACTATGACTCTTTCTGAAAAGAGAAATGATTATTAAGAATTAGATATGTTCCTTTTGCACAAACCTTGAATTTGATAAGGGAGAAATAAAAAAAATACTCCAGATCATAGCTAATCTTACCAAATTAGGGCAATTGCTTCAAAGCAAAAGTACAAAGGTTTTGAACTTCCTATCACATATTATTGGACAGGGGAAAAGGAAATATTTTACAAAGATAAGCTGTTCTTTGGAGTATTAAGGAATTTAATGAAAAATCATCAGTACTGACATAATATCAGTCTACTTTTAATAAAAAGGTCTCACTTTTTCTTGATATCAATCATTTAAATGCATTAAATATAAGATGGGAAAATTTCACACTGCTTTCTTCCAAAGTTATGAAAGTTTTACCTAAGCTGTAACTTACTTTTGAAGATGAGACTAAGGAAGTGTTAAGGTGCAACTTTGAAAAAAAATGATCACTGAATGCCTAATTTATAGATGATGCATCATGATGGAAGTTAATTACTGTTATTAATTATAATTATTATTTTAAGTCTGTATTTTGAAGAGCTTTCTAGTGCTGACAGCACCTGTCAGGGGGAGGGAAAGGGAAAGAACTTTCCTGTAAGGCACATAGAGATTCTGCTCCTTGCTAAAAGTTACCAAGTAACCTAGGGAACAAGGAAGCAAAAGTGTACCCACAACCATACTCCAATATATATATTAGTTAGTATAATGGTGATGTACAGAGGGGTTACATTTATATAAGTCAGGTAAAGAGTATCTTTTTTGGGGACAATGTCATCCCTTCCTTCCTCTCTCCCAGTTTTTCCCTCCCATCCCCCACCCACAAGTTATATAGTTCATTTTCCACATAGCTTCTACTGAGTACCACTGCTGCATTTGTTCATCCTTTGTCACTCCATTTCCCTTGCCTCCTCTTACATTCCCAAAGACATATAAATGAACAAACAGAACAAAAAGAAAAGAAAAATTCCTCCCCATGGTATAACCCCTATTTTCATTGTATTTGATTCCAGTGCCCTGCATCTTGTATATACATTTCGCTAATTCAGGGAAGGGAAAGGAAAAAACAAAATGCTTAAATAAGGATGCAGGTTGATCCATTGTAACAACAAGATGTACAAAACACTATGTTGAAGACGAACTTTACAACTTCAGCCTGGGGTGAGGGGGAGGAGGCAGTTTGTGGAGGTGGGAGGGAAGGGATGGTAGGGGGAAAACAAAGGAGGAGGCAACAATGCTCAATAGGGAATGTACTCATTACCTTGCTCATGTAACTGTAACCCCTCTGTACAGCATTTTTACAATAAAAAATGTACAAGAAAAGAAAAATAGCAATAAAAACCCTCATTTCCAATTGCCTGGAGTTCTATTTTGTATGATCAGATGCACCTTTGTATTCCTCTCAAAGCAGACACTTATGCAGTGAATGTAAACTTAGTCACAGGAGAGAGAGGACAGTAAATGAGATAGGGAATCTGCAGACACCAGATGTATTACCGAATGTGGCTTACAGCCAAAAAAATAGCAACTTGCTGATGGCTTACCTGAAATAATAACCACTGCCCATGGATGATGTACGGCACAAGGACCAAGTTGGAAAGTTGGACAACGACTTTAAGAAAAAGAGCCCAGAACCTGCATGGAACTCCCTAATTGGTGAAATGGCTTCCTAACTTCAGTCCATGTTCATAAAGCCACTGGGAAGATTGAGTGTGTTTTCATGTTAGTTGGCCTGACGTAATTGGTCACTTTATCATGATCATTAATAATTATAATGACAGTAATGAGTGACATTTTTGATCATCACCCACAGTCTTCATTGCTGTCCCACAATAATATCATGTACTACTCTTAAACCTCAAGTTCTGCACTTGCAACAAAATTCTTATATCAATAGCCTGCTGTCATTTGAAGAATTTGAGAGTTGATGATGTACTTTTGCCATAATACATTTGCTACTTTTTTAAGTTTATATAAAAGTAAAATAATATGATGACAGAAAAGGAAAGAGGTAAAAACTAAGACAAGCCTAAGTGGTTGTCTCTTTTTATATGAGTTAGGAAATAGTTTTTTAGAAAGTCACATAGATGTATATACAATACCAGTGTACCAAAAACAAACACAGTGACAACAGGGGCTATATCATAAGGGAAAAAGCATCCAAAAAAACACCCCACAAAAATCACATAGTACATTAAAAACAACAACAAAGAAAAACCTCTTGTGTCCATGTCTTGGAGTTCATTTCTCTTAGCATCATCTTATATGGTCATATGCACTCAGCTATTGAGCTATTCTGCTATTTATTGCAAATAAGGGAAACCATGGGACCTATGTTTCTTTGGGCCTGGCTTACTTCACTTAATGTGACTTTTTCCAAGTCTTTCCATTTCCTTATAAATGGGGTGGTGCCACTCTTTTTGGTGGAAGCATTAGGGAAAGAAAGGGGAACAACAGAATTATGAGACAGAGAACAAGAGGGGAACCAATGCAACAGTGAAATACACAAGACAATATGTTGGAAATGATTTGTACAACTTGGGGGTTGGGAGAAGGGAAAGTAGGAGAAAAATGAGGGAAGAGGTAACAAGTTTGGCAAGAAATGTACTTATTACCTTACTTATGTAACTGTAACCCCTCTGTATATCATCTTGATAATAAAAAAAAAGAAAAAAAAGTCGCATAGCTTAGGTTTACTGTAAGACAAAGTCATAACAATAACAAACACAAAGGTAATGAGAGCTGGCATTAAATACTTATATCTTAAAAAGAGATTTCTTAAAACACTCCAAGTAAGCTGGACATTGTTGAGTCACTCCTGTTATCCTAGCTACTCAGGAGGCTGAGATCTGAGGATCACGGTTTAAAGCCAGCTCGGGCAGGAAAGTCCATGAGACTCTTTATCTCCAACAAACCACTAGAAAACCAGAAATGGTGCTGTGGCTCAAGTGGTAGAACCCTAGGCTTGAGTTGAAGAGCTGAAGGAAAGCACCCAGGCCTAGAGTTCAAGCCCTACACACACACACACACACACACACACACACACACACACACACACACACACACACACACAAACCACTCCAAGTAATCTTATTTTATGGGGTAGAAAGATGTGTTGTTTAGACATTTATATTTTGTTCTAAAAGACAACCAAAAAATGGTCTGAGCTCAGATAGCAAATTGTTCTTCTAACTTGTTCCATCTTCTACTTCTAGGGAACATTAAATAATGAACTTAATTCTTTGAGAGAAGAGGAATTATCATAGTTCCTTTCTGGCTAGGAAAGGCTGAGAAAAATTGCCCAGGTTATATATTCCCCTTTGAGTGTATATTTTTCATGATAATTACTTTTTGTTTTTTAAATTATCTGTCTGTAGTTGAACAAGGGGTTTTAATTCAACAGGTCAATTTAGGAATCTAATGAATCCTGGTCCATGTCACCCCTTCCTTTTGTCTCCCATCTATTTCCATTCCACTCATTCCCTGAAGTTACTTGGTTCCATTTGTATGTGAGTACATTGAATATGATGACTATATTCATCTACCCTTCCTCTCTCCATTCATCTTTCCCCCCTCCTGGATTCCCAATGCCCTAGACAAGACGTGTTCCAGCTGCCTGGTGTTCATTTTGTTAAAACTGTAAGTTAATTTTTTAAAGACACCTTACATTATTCAACTGGATTGGGTATGCATACATGTGGCCCTGCAGATGTTTTCATTTGCCTTTGTGATTTAGATCTAACTTTCACATATGAGAAAAAAAAAAACAATGATGATGACTTTTTCAGTTTAGCAAATAGCACTTTCACTTGGCCCCCAAAGCTGGCTTTACAAACTCAAACAATGTCACAAAGAGAGTATGAACATTGGAAGATCATAAAAGAAGTGTAGTGTTACTCAAGCGAAGGTGAGAATTGGTAGACATTCAGATTTTGGCCAGGTGAGATAAATCTAGAGCAGTTTAGGATGTCATTTCATGAAGAATCTGACCATTCTGCTATTCATTAACATCTTTGACAGAAAAATGTTGGAGAAGCAAGGACTTCAGGTTCTAATTAATTCATACATACATGTATCCAAAGATCATATAAACTTCTGCAACCATTAAAGAATCAGAAGCCTTACTAGCTAAAAATGCTTCCTTTCTTTTCATTGGCTATCATCTCCTTGACCTCTGGAAGCTTTTGATCACAAAAGCAACCCTACCATGCTGCATATCTGCCTGTCTACTTCTCTCCTGGACAGGCATCTGGCTGAAAAAATAATTTCAGTCAGGCGCCAGAGTCTCATGCCTGTAATCCTAGCTACTCAGGAGGCTGAGATCTGAGGATCATGATTCAAAGCCAGCCCGGGCAGGAAAATCCATGTGACTCTTGTCTCCAATAAACCACCAGAAAAATGGAAGTGACACTGTGGCTCAAGTGGTAGAGTGCTAGCCTTGAACTGAAGAACTGATGGACAGTGCCCAGGCCCTACTCCCCCACAAAAAAATTCTAACTAATGTAATTCACATCTTTTGAACCCCAGTAGTTTTGTATTAACCTTCAAGAGATAGCTCAGATCTAGATTAGGAGTTGGTCTTTTTTTAGTCTTCATTTCAATGCTTATTTTTATCTCTGGTAGCTGTGTGTGTGTGTGTTTTCAACAAAACTTCTTTCTTCAAAAGGCTCACTCATGAAGCTCCAGACTAAGTTGCTAATAAGAAATACAATGTTTGTTAGCGCTTTCTATGCTCACTTCCTCTTTATATCTCTCATTGCAAAAGTGGTAACCATCCACAGAGCTGCCATCTTTCTCCATGAAGGCCAACCTCAAGCAATCTATGACTGTTCTCTTCCATTACCTTCAAAACCTTCCCCTGCCACCCGTTCTTTCTTCATTTTCAGTAAAGCATTTTCTCAGATGAAACTCATGAATGAATAGAAAAGACAAACAGCATCATTAGTTATTTGATGGCTGTTTCTTCCCTAATGCTGAAACTATATTCAGTAAATATCTGTTGCTTTAATTCAGGGAAAATTACAAGTGTAGTAAAAATATGTAGTCCTTTGCATTTTTATTTTGCTGAAGAATGAACAAGATCCAAGTTGGGATAGTACTTGTATCTTAAACCTCTGAACAAATTCATTTTAAGGTCTTGTTTATATTGTTCACTTCTTTGACAGATATTTTTTCTTAGCTGGAAGGCAAATACAATCACAAGCACCAATGTTAGTGAATGGAATTGGGGCGAGGGTGGGGAGGGGAGGGTAGTGGTTCATTACCCAGGTAACAAAAATTGAAAATAAATATAAAACATGCACATACCATAAGAAAATCTGTAATAGCTCTGATTGTTTTTAAGGGTCAGATAGGTTCATTTTGACTCACAAAACTAGTTAAATTCCTCATTGATTCATAGGTCCCTGGCTAATAGAGAATTAAAACAATAATAATGAAGTTTGGTAGTGAGGGAGAATGATGGAGGTGGTGAGTTGGATCAAGGTGTGTTGTATGTATATATATGCATAAATAAAATCCTTTTGTACACCTAATTGGTACTAACAAAATAGGTGAAAAGTAAAAAGTTTGTTAGTTTTCTTTAAGAAATCATTTAAAAAAACAAAGTGCTTTTCTGAATCTGCACAGATATATGTCAACTCCTCTTGTCTCCACATGATCATCTATGTCAGCATAACTGGAATTCCTATTTCTCAACCTAAAAGTGGACATTTGTTTTTTTCCAAAACTATGATTGCATGAGAAACCTTACCTGAAATTAAATAGTAAAGGGAAATTGGAGAGATTTTAAAATTCAAAAACAAGTTAAATCAATCTACAACTCTTAACGACCCATTGGGCCCTCTCTTGTGTGCTCATAGTTATTATTGAGACCTCCAGACACACACTGTGTTTTCCATACCTTTACTTTCGCTTCTCTAAAACACATTGTCCTCCATCTGTTTCTTTTTCATTTCTAGTCTCCCTATTCAACTCTCAAGACAAAAAATCAATTTCACTTCCTTGAGGCCTTTCATGATAGAAAGTTTTTCTACCCTGTGGCTCCTCCCCAAATAAATAAGCAAAAGCAAAGTGCAAGGTCTCTGCTAGGAGCAGAGATTCCTCATTCCGTGCCCTCAGCTCTTACCCCCTTCTGCTTAGATTTTCCTGTGCTTAGGAAGGAGCTCCTGCTGAAGAACTGTAAACCTGAAGAGGGTAGAGGGTGCTAGCTGCTCTCTTTTTCTTGCAACAGTTTCCTTTATTAGAGAACTATCTTTCCTGTAGGCTAGAGCCATGTTGAGTAAGAATATAGAAACCTCTGGTTTCCTCAAAGGAATTCATAGCCCGCATACAGACAACAGATTAAGGAAGATTAAGGAAGTTGACTGAGATTATATAAACTCAAATGGTAGAGACTTGATAACTTTGCTTCTTTCTATCCAAACTTCTTACCTCCTTCTGACTCATATGACAGTTTTAACCATGGAAATTTGAGTCTAAACTCTGCATGACTTTAATAGGGCTCCTAACAAGTGCCTAGAATTGAAGAGCTTAAACAACTTTTTTTTTTCTCATAGTTCTGGAAGCTAGAACTCAGAGATCAAACTGTTGGCAGGCTTGGTGCCTTTCTGGATTGCTCTAGTGGGTTTATAGATAGCTACTTTCTCCCTGGAGCCTCATACTATTTTTTGGCACCAGTCTCTGTGTAGATTTCTCATCTTATAAAGATACCAGTTATATTGTACTGTACTAATGATTTGCTTTTCACTTAGTTACTTCTATAAAGTCCTTTTATCCAAATCAGTTCAAATTCTGTGCTGCCAAGGGTTAGAGCTTGAGCATATGAACCAGGCTCACAATTCTACCCTTAATAATCTTCAAATACTTTTATTCTTCCATTTATTTGATTGATGGATGTTTTCTGGAACTAGTAAAAGTGAAATTATGCATGGTGTGCCTCAAATTAATCAATAACAGGAGCTAATTTTTCTGAATAAGTTAATTTTCTTTCTTTCTTTTTCTTTTTTTGTTGGTCATGGGGCTTGAACTCTGGGCCTAGGTGCTGTTCCTCAACTCTTTAGCTCAAGGCAAACGCTCTACCACTTGAGCCACAGCACCAATTCTGGTTTTCTGTGGTTTATTGGAGATAAGAGTTTCATGAGCTTTCCTGCTGGGGCTGGTTTTGAACGTTGATCCTCAGATCTCAGCCTCCTAAGTAGCTAGGATTACAGGTGTGAGCCACTAGTACCAGTTAATTTGCTTTAGGAAGAAAATGGTATCCTTCATATTCTACTAGCAACAGCAGTACTATTAGAGTTTCCAAAAGTTCTCTGACCTTTTATTATATACAGATTTACTTGATGCCAGAGATTATTGATGCATACTAAACACATGCTCTCCTACCAAGCTGCACTCAATCCTGATGAGTAGGAACTGTACCACTAAAATGGAACCAAGGTTTTGTTCACAGCTTAACCTTTGGTGAGGCATCAGACAATTGTCAAGACATGTCAGAGAATGTCTGTTGGGTTACCTCAGCCTCTACTCAGCCGGGCCATGAAAGAGAACATCTTGAGCAATTAAATGGAATAAAAGGAAAACACACCCCAGAGATAAGCCTTCTCACTCAAAAGCTTTCCAAGTGACACTGTGAACACCCTTTTTCCCTAAAGGTGATGGAGAGTGACCTGTGGCATCAGGATGTATACTTCATCCATGGAATCCATGGGGAATACTGGAATCCTTTGAGTTTTTGACTAGCAGACTATGGAGCATACGCTCAGGTTCTACTATTCTACTGTTGCTCAGGTTGTCTTTTCCTATGCAGCAGGCTTCAGTGATGATAAGAGGAAGAGGTAGACACACGTTAGCCAAAATGTCACAGTGCTGTTTGGAGGAAGGAGGAAGTCAAGGTTGACCAAAGCAGGTAAACAGAAGATCCTCCCGCATTCTTTCTGAATATCTAACATGTCACTCAGCTTTCAACCTAACTACTGGATTTGTGGTCAAAGGAGAGTACAATCATCATTTGCTTATTCATTCCATGTAGCTAGTGATTCAACCATTAATGCTGGAGTGCACACCACATGCCTGACACTATGCTTATAGAATCCCATGCTGATTGGAAACATTTTTGTGTTTCTTATGACCTTTCTTAACTTTTTATCTGATACAATAAAGGATAAGCTTCTATTTTTGAGAGGAATTCCTAAAAGGTATTAGTTGTTTCCTATATATCAGGCACTGCTCTAAACATGATATACATATAAACTTAGACTCTATACCAACCCATGCAATATAGCTCTCATTTTATATTTGGGGTGTGTAATTTGCACATGATAATATTTTGGGTAATATGTAAAGAATTGGTTGACCCTAAACAATTTAGTTCTAGAATCATCTGTGGGTAGGGGAATTTCATTAATAAACTTCCTTATAATTTGATGCCAGAATGTAATTGTATTTGTTTTCTTATGTATTTACTTGTGGCACTAGGTTAGAAGAATGGATAAGGGATAACTTTCTACCACATTTGAGGTATGCATAATGTAAGAGGATATTTACAGAAGTTAATACTAGCATCATATGGACTACAAAGACATATTGTTTAAGCATCTGAAAGGTCAAAAGCCAGAGAGATAAATATGTCTCTTGATAAGTTAATAGAAGATTCAGTTTAAATGTAATAGCTTCATTAAAGCTATTATAAATTCTAGAGTTTGGAAGCATAATATCCCATAGCTTCTGGTATTAAAATGACTTTTTTGTACCTGGAGTTTATAGGATTATAAATAAGTAGTAATAAATAAATAATCAGTAACAAAAGTGAAACTGAAAATGAGAGCGTATTTCTCATCAACCAAGTAATTGTAGCTATAAAACTCAGGCCAATTATTATCTCTCACTGGAATGATCGGCATCGGACCCAATTCCCTTCCTTTGGTCTCAGACACTAATGGATGTATCCTTTGCCCTCACATGGGCTTCAGACTTTCTGCTGTTGTGCAGCTGTGTCTCAAAATCGCCCATGCCTAGATTAACAACTTCTTTCTAGAAAAATAGAAAAAAATCACCTGCCTTTTGACTATTCATTTAGACCAATATCTCTCCGCTCAAATCAATACTTAAAATACAGTTTTACCTATCTCTATTCTTACAGTTGGAAGTTTTTGGTGTTTTGGGGTTTTTTTGTTAGTCGTGGGGCTGTGAACTCTGGGCCTGGGTGTTGTCCCTTAGTTCTTCAGCTTAAGGCTAGCACTTGAGCCACAGCACCACTTCTGGCTTTCTGGCAGTTTATTGGAGATAAGAGTCCCATGGACTTTCCTGCCCAGGCTGGCTTTGAATCATGATCCTCAGATCTTAGCCTCCTGAGTAGCTAGGATTACAGGCCTGAGCCACCAGTGCCTGGCCCAGTGGAAAGTGGTTTTTAAAGGCCTTCTTCAACTGCTTTTCTATGTGATTACTAAGTTTGGGCTACCAACTTCAAATGAATATTTTTTACTTTAGAAAAGAATGACATTTCTGCCTAGCTCTTAGCCTCAGCCTCTGAGGCAGAAGGATGATGAGTTTGGATTACATGGAGAGACCCTGCCTTGAAAAAATATAAAACAAACAATTTTATTTATTTATATTATTACCATTATTATAGTAAGTTTACATTTATTAAAAGTGTTAATAAGGAACTCCTAACATCATATGAACTAAGACTATGTTTTCAAATAAAATTCATGCTACCATATTACCTTGTGAAATTTCTTGCCATTAGTCTATGTAATTCCATTTAGATGTTTACCTAGGAAACACATTTGTTCGGCTAGAAGATGACTCCTAATGTAAATCTCATCTTCTGTATATTTTATGAACATAGATATTACCTGCCTTTATTTGGGGCACTCTTTATGAGGACTGTTAGAGCAAATGATTTTTGAAGATGGGGATGGTCCATTCCTCTGTATCAATGAACAAACAAGCTTACTATTTCTTATAGAGTATTCTTGATCCCCAATCTCAGGGTTCCTTTGGTTGTAACAGAGATCAATGTAGGTTCTGATGTCTCCTGCAGCTCTTTGCATCACATCAGTTGTTGGGCCTTGTGGGGTCTAGACAAGAAAATGAACATAAAATACTAACTGCATGGCTGAGGCTCAGACTTCCTTCTCTCTGACCCTGGACTTTCAAGTCTTCAGTTAACATGTGTGAAACGGTACATTCTGATTTGTTAGCTGGAAAGCAAGGAGGAACTTAAGCCTCTTCTTTACTCTTTTTGATACAGGCAGGATACAAAATGATTTCATTAGAATAGATGCTCACCACAGTGATCCAAATGTAAAATATTTCCTCAGAGATCTTATCTGTGGATGAGATCCACTATTTTATTTTCAAACTATATATCCAAGAATGGACATGTTAATTTAGCAACTTACTTTTCATCCCCACAATTCAGTCATAAAGCATCCCTAAACCCATAGTAATTTACTAAGATAATAGAAACCGAAGATAATATAACCCATAAAATTCCTTTCTTGCATATTGGCTTTAATCTTTTTATTACATTTTCCAGAGCAATGACACTTCAGCAAAAGGCAATTCAGACATTTTCTAGCTTGTAGACATCACAGTCAATAGGGGAAAGCTAGTTGCCCCTACTTTTGCAGGTTTCCAAACATAGTGTTAATATAAGCATGATTTGACTAGAATATCAGATAATAAAAAGAGGTTGAGGAGCATATTTAAACAGGTGAGATCTTTCCTCATCTAATGATCTCTTGATTAGAAAAAAAGCAGATTATTTTACACAGCTGTTAATGAATAGTAACATATTGCATCTCTAGTTTACAACCTGTCTCACCCACATTGCAATAAATCATTCAACCACTGTCTTACATGGCCAGCATGAGAGAGTGGCCATCATCCGTACAGAGTGTGATCACTGCAAATTTCTCCTTTAAGCTAATGCAGCATTTCATATGAGAGCAATATGCCACTTAATGATGTTGCCTAACCTCCATTAGAATGCTGCCTTTTGTTCCCCTTCTCTTTCAGCCTGGGAGTGTAGAACCCTCTTAACTCATTTGAGTCACTGAAAACTTCTACTGAGGACAAAGAGAAGAGAGACCAGCTAACTCAGATCTCACTTTTCTCCTCTCTCCACCCAGCCTACTCCTTCACTTGATTAGCCATGTCCTGGAAGGTTCTACCTCACTATCATTCTCTTCATACATATTGGGGAGCTTCCAAAAATAAGCTCAGGAAAATCATCTCCAACATGTGGGTACAAATAAGGCAACACTGACTAATAGGGTGATATTTACCAGCTCACTGCGCCTAATTGCACAATGAGGACCTCGCCCTGCTACCCCAAATCTCTCCCAGTTATTTCTGGAATCCCCTTATTGGTTCTCACATGTGTTCACCTAGTTTCCTCCTCGCTTCTCCACACTGGCCCATGTGATGTGTCTATCAGCCCTTGGGTCCATTGCCAGAGCATTAATCCTAAGAGTTCTCTCTGTTGCAGATGTGTAGGTACCCAAGCATGCTATTTGTGTCTGGCTTGTACATGGGAGAAAAGTCTCTTCTTCCTGTACCCAGTATGTAATGTTGTTTGCCACAAGGCCTCAAAGCAGCTCTGCACCTGTGTCGGAATCTTTCAGAGTCTTTCTCTTCCAGTTTTTTCCATTAGGTCCTCTGTTGAGAGAGCTCTTCTCTGGTCTATGGGCCAGACTTGGAGACAGGCATATGGTCTCCAGCCTTTTTCCACCTGTAAATGCAAGCTTCTGGGCATTTTCTCCCCCCAAAGAACCTTTCCTGCCATGAAAATTAATATGCAACTAGTCCTCCAAGCTACTTCTACACTGTCATCCCATTATACTTATGCAAATCATTTAACTTCTGACTCTTTGGAACCAGAATGTATCGTGTAATTCTTTGACTCTTCTACCATAACAACCAGAGATGCGAAACCATACAGCAGATGAGACCCAGTAAATTAAGGCTTGTTGTCTTTATTAATAAATGCTCTACGCAATCAGGAAGCAAAGCCTAACTCTGGACCCAGCTTCTAAAAACCTATGTGCATAGGTGAATGCTGAATGGACAGGAACTTTCTGAAGACATTCCATGATTTTTAGAGAACAGAACAAACTTGCATTAATCAATATGCTATACAGAGCTGCTTTCTTAGTGAAATGGGGCCCAATCCTGGTTCATAAAACTGTGATAAGTATTTGTTCCCAACCTCAAGTCATCTGACTCATTCATACTTGAACCAGGCAAAGCATCCTGACTTTGAGATGCCTGTCCCTTCATGCATGGGCAAGCAGCTACTAGCTGTCTCATCTTCCTCAAAAATGTATCGCCATCAGTTGTTCAACAGTACACATGAGCCAAAAAAGACATTCTGATGGAGGTTACTTGGTTTTGGCTATTTAAGGACTTCTGGGTTAATCTAGTAGTCAGTGAGTCAGGGGTTGCCTAGCAACAGAAAAATACTTTCTCTGTATGTCTTCTCTGTGTCAAGTCCAAATCTGAGAGAATTGTAATCACACAGCTTGGGGAATGAACTCATCCTCATCTTCCTTTCTTCAATGCTAGGGTTTTCCCAGTCATCCAAGGAGATAGAAATCTGAAGAAAGTTAAGGACCTCTGCTCTGAATCATTGGGATACAGAAGGGGTAAAAAGAAGAATGTGTGTGTGTGTGTGTGTGTGTGTGTTTGTAGAAAGAGAGAGAGATCTGAGCCTTCAGGAACACAAGTGTATGCATTAGTTCATAGGAGCATAAAAGAGGTGATATGGAAGGTTTCCGCAGAAGAGTGCTCTGAAATGCACTCAAGTGAAGACAGGTCTTGACGCCTCATCTGATTGTGTAGACCAGAAGCCACGAGTCAATCTAACTTTCCTTACAGTCATGCAGAAAATGGAAAAAAAGAAAATGTGAAACTTACAGACTCCAAAGATGAATCTAAGTATCTAGTATATTGGTATTTTTTATCTTTAAGAAGCATGCTATGTAGGATTGCTGATTTAAGTTGTAGGATTTCCTCTGGTAGGTTATTTAACAAACTAAGAGGAATGATTTATTGCTAAGGTATATACCTAATATGTGTGTTTTTTTAACCAGCGCAATAGACAGCAGCCTTAAAAAAGGAAGTGGTCAATTACCACTCATTGAAGGGCCATTACTTTTCTTCTTCCTTCTTTTCTTTTTCTTTTCTCTCTCTTCCTTCCTTCTTTCCTTCTTTCCTTCCTTCTCTCTCTTTCTTCCTTCTCTTTCTCTCTCCTTCCTTCCTTCCCTTCTATCCTTCTTTCCTTCCTTCCTTCCTTCTTCTTTTCTTTTGTCAGTTCTGGGGTTTGAACTCTGGGCCTGGCTGCTGTCCCTGAGTGGGCTACCACTTTGAGCCACAGTGCCACTTCCAGTTGTTTGGAAATGAGAGTCTCCTGAACTTTCCTGCCCAGGCTATCTTTCAACCATCATCCCCAGATCCCAGCCTCCTAGTAGCTAGGATTGCAGTCATGAGTCATTGGCACCCAGATGTTTTTCCTCTTACTTTTTCTCCTTCATTAGCCTAAGCTGGCCATTTATTTGACTGTTACCAGGCCCCATCTACACAGGGCAGACTTGCAAGCAAGACAGCTGTGAATTCTCTAAGATCTACATGTTTTCTATAGTCTAGCCTCCTAGAAGATGCTTCTAATGGTAGCTTCATTGAAAGATGGGTTGATGGCTCCTGTAACAGCTCTCCTCTCACTTCCTCCATTCTTGTTTTATCTTTCCCCCTACTCATTATTGTTATTCTGATCCAAGTGAAACAAACAACATAACCTAAAAACTTCATTCAACAGTAATGCATGGAGCTCATATACTGTTACCTCCCTGAGAAACTCACCATCAATAGAGATGAAAGGCTCTGACCTTTTAATCTTTGTTGTGGGGGAGTCAGGCGATCAATGAGTATTGAAGTGGTGAGTGCTGCAGAGGAAGAGAACAAAGCAGATGAGAGAAATGATGGGGAAACTTTGATGCTTAGAAAAGGCCTCTGTGAGAAGGCAGCTGCATAGTCAAGACTGACAAGAGGTGGACAGGAAAGCCTAGTGTGTGTCAGGGAAGAGAGTAAGGCCACGAGGCAGACAGGAGACTCACTGGCTCAGAAATATAGCCAGATGTGGAGACAGGAGGAATGTGGTAGGACATGGGAGGGGGTGAGTCAGAGGGGGTGGAGCAAGAAATGAGAATAAAACCATGTAGGCTTAGAGGACAAGTGAGACTGCTTGATGCTGCTAAGTGTGTACTACATCCTGGTTCTAGACTTGGCTTCCATCCTCCCACCTTATTCTCACAGTAACTCTGGCTGTTATCAAGATTTCTCTTCTCATAAACACAATCTCAAGTATAGAAGGAGGAAGGCACCAGCAGATCACCTAGTTCATAAGCAGCCGCATAGAACCTGGTACTGTGAGGTTCCCCAAAGCTTGCTTCTTGTTCTTTACAATCTGTCTTCCCATGGATCTCAACCTGATGGGCAAAAAATATTCAACAAGTATTGCAACAACTACTTTGCTATTTTAAAATTTCACTTTAACCCTAACACACCCACAAGGGATTGCAACAAATCCCAGAAGCATTAAGAAATTAAACATAAATTGAAACCTGTGAAATGAGGAGAAAACAAGAATCTATGTTTAGGACATTGCAAGGCAGCAAACACTAATAGCTGTGACAGAGAAAATAGGAAGAATGTGATCAATCTGAGTATATTCAAATGTTAAGCTTCTCTTTATCCCCCAAAATTAAAAAAAAATCAGGGGAACTTCGAATTCAGATATTCAAGAAGTATCATTTTAAAATTTTGTAAAGAACATGCAGACATTTATAAGGAGTAAAGATAAAATGTAGAAAATGCTCACTATCAGAGATAGGGAACATGATGCTATGTGAAATAAGGTAGGCATAAAGACAAATAAGTCCTATGTGACTTCAATCCAATGTGGAATTTAGAAAGGCCGGTCTCAGAGGAACAGAGGATAAAATATCATTCACTAGAGAATAGAGGGCAGGTTTACATATATATTGATCAATGCCCCAAGTTTTAGTTAAATAAGATGAATAATTTTAAGAGATCAATATGCCTACATCATGAGGACTATGGATAATAACAATATAATCTATACTTAAAATTGCTACAAGAACATATTTTAAGCATGCTTGCAACAAAACATGATAAATATATATTAATTATTGTATTATTATAGTGTGTTATATTATTATAGAATTATATTGATTATATTATATTACATGATTATATATTAATTCTACATTGTATGTATGTAGGTCTTAAATAAAAAATATATATCTATACCTACATATTTCAGTAAACAGTCTCATGCACAAAGACCACCAGTTTGAATTCTGTTTACTCTGAAAGCCAAAACCTTTATCATACATAAATTATGGAAAATTATAGTTATATATTATTATATAATTATATCGTAAATATATATGAATGTCTTAACTGTACATAGCATAATATATTATATATAACTTAATATGAGTATAGTATACATAATATAGTATATAGAGTATGTAATATATAATACATTTACTATAAAAATATAAATATATAAAATGTATTCATATGAATTATATAAATTATTTATATAAAGATATTTCATGTTGAATTTGAATGACTTGTTAGTTTTAGAAACAATTTAATAATAAATAAGTGAATGCTTATTTACTTATTGAAAGAACATTCAATCAAAAGAAATACAGATAATTCAATTAAACATGTATATAGGGTATTAACATAAATTTAGAATGTGGAAATACAACTAGTCCATAGCGTGGAAAAATATTCAGTTTCACTAATAATCAAATAATAACTTATAGTATAGTTTTCTTCCATAAAATTAGCATTTTATGGTAATATTGACAAATATTAGCAGGGATACATCGAAGAATAAACAGTAACTGTTGTTGTTAGTTACATAGCTTAATTAATATCTATGTTTTATCCTTGGTTTATTCTTGGTAAAATTTTTGCTATCAGTAAACAGACTTCAAAATGAAGGTCTTTATTTACTGGAGAAATCCCTGCAATACAGTTCAAGTACACCTAGAGCTCCACAAAGCACTTTGTTGATGACTTCTCTTGTTTGTTTCCTGTTCATAGAAATTTTTACATACATCGAATAGATGCTAAACGATATAAAATATATTGCTGGAGACAACAAGCAAGAAAAATCTATATAAACTACATAATGGCCAAGAATTACTATGTTGAGCTTTTCAAAATTACTATTTTATGTTTCAATTGGTGACTAAAACAAGAAAGTCCTTAGATCATTTGTCAATGGTTAGGACTTCCCTACCTTTCTACCTCTCACTTTCAATTTGGTGTTCATGGAAGCTCTGTTAAGAGAGCCAAGGAGAGGGGACAAGGACCATAAGATAACAGGCCTAGCAACCATTTGCTTTAACTATGTGCAATGAAAATACAATACAAGTGGTTGAACAAAGGAATGATATGATCATCCCATATTTCACAAAGATCAGTTAAAGTGGTATTTTTATTATTTTCACAAATATTTTGTTTTAACATTTCCAGATAAAGGTTTCTACTATCTTCTATCCAAAAAAAATAAGAAGAAAGTAAAGAAAAAAGGCATAGCAAAATAATGCAAAAGAAAAGAAAGAGAAAGAAAAGAAAATAGGAAAGCCAGCCTGGCACTGGTGCCTCACTCTTGTAATCTTAACTACTCAAGAGGCTGAGATCTGAAGATTACAGGTCAAAGACAACTCAGGAAGAAATGTCCTGTGAACCTTTTATCTCCAATGAACCAACAAAAAGCTGAAAGTACAGCTGTGGCTAAAGTAGTATAGCTTCAGGCTTGAGCAAAAAAGCCAAATAACAACTCAGGCATTGAATTCAAGTCCTAGTACAAGGACAAAAAAGAAAGAAAAGAAGAAAGAACAAAAGAACAATCAAGCCAAACAAACAATAAAACCTAAAATACCTAGCTAGCAAAATTTATTTAACTTTCCACAATCTTTTAAATAGATTTACTTTTGTCTTTTATTACTATTCACATTTACAGAAGGAACTTCATTTTATAAAGAGTGCAAAGGTAGCCAGGTGTTGGTATATCGTGCTTGTAACCCTAGCTACTCAGGAGCCTGAGGTCTAAAGATTATGGTTCAAAGCCAGCCCAGGCAGAGATTCATGTCTCCAATTAACCACCATGAAACCAGAAGTGTCACTGTGACTCAAAGTGGTAGAGTACTAACCTTGAGTGAAGGAACTCAGGGACAGTGCGCAGGCCCTGAGTTCAAGCCCCACAACTTAAAAAAAAGTGGGGGGGGAGTGGAAAGAGTGCGAAGTTAAACTGCAGCCAGACCTGCATTCTGAATTTTCAGAATTGCCCAAGACATGGAGCTCCACACAGAAAGCCACATACCATAAAACACACAAGTTAATCTCCACAGCAATGGGGAAGCACAAACACAGGTGATATGTGGCACAAAGTTCAAGGTTCTAATCTGGATTATGATTGTGTTATATATCAAAATAGAATTAATACCCAAACAGACATGCTGAGGTGGTTCTTTCAGTCTGAGCCACAGTTGGCTCGATGCTTGAAGCAGAAAAACACACAGATTATCTGTAAATTCATTAAGAAGAGTAAGATGTCTTCATTGACTCCTACACTGAAATGACAGAAAAGAACATACTTTATGTACCCATGACTAAGTGTTCCTAATGCTTACCTTGCAAAACAATTACCTCACCACAATGCCGCACTGAGAGATTTGCCTATTTGATGAACAATTCCCCAACAAACTTTAACAGGAGAGAAAACAGTAGGCCAATATTTCCCACACTCATAGATAACTTTATCAGAACCTTCCTAAAGTACAGAAATGGATTAAGAAATCAAATCTGAGGACATACTGGAATCTTACAGTGGAGTCAAGCAAAACCCTACATCAGGAAATGTAGCGAGGCTTGCCAGTAGGATTTTCTCATGGAAATGCTTAGGCCGCTTCTGCATAAATTATAGCACCATGTATTATTGCCACACTTCTGTACAAAGTATGAAGTGAAGTGAGCATGAATGAAGGGAGATCCAACATATATCCAGGCAGCTTTCAGTGGACTGTGTTAAGGGACTACCATGTTTCAGGCAATGGGTTAAAGTGCTGGGACCTGAGAGGTAACTAAGCAGAGTGCTTTTTGTAGGGAGTTAGTTCACAGGGTAGCACAGAGAATAGTGCATACAATGGTGACATGCCTAAATCACAGTCCCTCAGGAGAGAAATGTACACAAGGCTATGCAGTTATGGATCAACATAGATAGACCCACTGGTGTTGGGTGTGAAGCTAGCTCCATGGGTATGGAGCTGTGGTTGAGGCTTCTCAGATGAACAAGTATGAGCTAAAAGAACAAAGCAATGAAAGAAGCTAACTATTTCTAGCATGTACCACTGGGAATTGCATAGACTTTCGAGACTTGCAATGAATCTGACTATGCAGGAAATTTGAAAAACCATGATAATGCAAGTTTACTTTTTAATTTAAAAACTCACTTGATTTCAGTGTGATTTGTTTGTTCACTGCTGAGGTTTGAACTCAGGGCCTCTCACATGTTAGGCAAGTGCTCTTTAGTTCAGCAAGAGCTGAACTGTATTCTCAGCCCTTTTGCTTGTATTTGTTTTAAAATAAGGTCCTGGGCTGGCCTAGAACTTGCAATCCTCTCACTTCTATTTTATGAGTAGCTGGTATGAGAGTTATCTACCACCACACCCAGTTCAAGTAAGTTGCGGTTTTGTTTGTTTATTTAGAATAATCTAATATTTCTCTGGTACAGAGAAATTGTGAGATTGTACCCATGTGTGCTCAATCTTTACAATGGTATGTAATTGGCCTTCCATATCCACAGATTCTGCATCTACAGATTAAAATAAAACTAGGATAAAAAAAATTGAAACTGTACTGAACATGTGCAGACTTACATTGTTATTGCTGCATAAATAATACACCATAACTCCTTGCATTTATTTATTTTGGGGGGGTCCAGTCATGGGGCCTGAACTCTGGGCCTGGGTGCTGTCCCTCAGCTCTTCAGCTCAAGGCTAGTGCTCTACCACTTGAGCCACAGTGCCACTTCTGGCTTTTTTCCTGCTTATGTGGTGCTGAGGAATCGAACCCAGGGCCTCATGCATGCAAGGCAAGTGCTCTACCACTGAGCCACCTTCCCAGCCCCAACTCCTTGCATTTATATCTCAGGTATTATAAATAACGTAGGTACAATGTAAAGTATAGGAGAGTATATGCACAAGTTCTATGCAAATATACTGCAGCTTTATAGGAGGAACTTGAACATCTAGATTCTAGCAACCATAGGGTGTACTGGACCCAAACTTCAATGGACAATAGGAGACAAATGTATACACTATATGTTTATACTGTATATTTCAGTATATTTACACTGTATATATAAGAATAATTATGGGTAAGGACCACCTCTTTTTCCCTAGAATCTGGGACAGTATATTACTTACCCTAGGAGATAATGCTATTTGTTCCCATCATAATGGCTTTATAAACTAGACTGAATGAAAATTGACCAGAATCAGCATCGATGCCAGATTATTGCCCACATAGCAGGCAAAATGGGACTCTGGTCCAGGTAGCAGACTGGGTTCTACTGAGGAGACTGCTTGTCTGGTCTTGGAGGAGCCTTTGAAATGAGGAGCGAGAGAATGCTGTGGAGTAAGAATCAATGCTTTACTGAAAATCTAGTCTCCATGTCACCCAAACACTAAGAAGCTATTTCATTCTGTCCTAAACCACAAGACAAGACAAAGGGCCGGTCCTGCCTCCTGAGAGAACACAAGAAAGCCCCAGACATCTGAGGAGCTGGTGTGTGGTCAAGTGGCCCTGAGGCTAGGCTGCTCTGTATGGCCTCATCACTCTCACAGGCCGGGCAGCCAGGGTCTTCTCAGTAGGACCAAGAGGCAGAGAAAGAACTGAAAACAAGTGGTGGGCCCAGAGAGAATTAGGAATGGGAAGACTGAAGTCTATGGGCCTATGGCCCAGGGAGGAAGCCATCTTTCAGCCAGGGACTGAAAGGCTAAAAATTGTTTCTGTGTTGCCAAAGACAAAGCTCAGTCTTTAGTGTAACAGGAGAGCTGGGCAAGGTTTCAGGCTTACACTGGAGGCTGAGATCTGAGGATCATTGTTCAAAGCCAGTCCAGGTAGGGTGGTTTATGACACTCTTATCTCTGATTATCAGAAAAATGCTGGTGTTAGAGCTATGGCTCAATTGGCTTCTCAGTTCAAGCCTCAGGACTGGCATAGAAAACAGCAAACCAGTATCATGCTGGCAATAACTCCATTTACCAGGGAAGAAAGAGGGGCTTGGAAGGAAGAAGAGGAAATAGGGAGAAAGAGGCATGAAAGGCAAGAACACATGGGTACAATTCACAAGTAATTAGTTGGATTTGTCTATGTGAATAAATGATAGGAGGCCTGCATGGTAACACCAGTTACTGAACTGAGAACCTTGTTGACCATGTTAGTCAAACCCCTATAGCCTACTGTGAGCTGGCCACAGAAACTTCAGCTGGCTGGGATGATGACTAAATGGAGGACTGAGCAGGAGCTACCTGGAATCTAGAATTAGAAAGCCCCAAAACTCTCAAATCCAATCCCAAATCTCACTCTGTCACAAAAATCACATTAAATGCTTCACCAGTCAAGATCTCAAGTTCTCTACATAAAATGGTGATCAAATAAAGGTCCAGAGAAGCATTAAGTTTCACACACACAATGGGCTTAATCCAGGAAAAATCAAAAAGGCTGACTATTATCATTAGTTTTGTGCTTAATTGGAGCCACTTAAAAGAGACTACATGCACACAATTAGAATTCAGCAAGTTCAAAGTCATTTTATGTCCTAGAACTCTGTTTAACTTCCTCCTAAGTTTCAGATACAAAGATTCTGATGTAAATGTCATCTTACTCTTTGGCTAATTTATTCTGAAGACAGTACACATTTTTTTTTCATCTCTAATCTGCAATTCACTTAGACTCCTCATTACCTCTAGTCATGCAACCAAATTAATTCAAGGAAAGAGTCTCTAAGCACGGACAGCAACTGATGGTAGGTATAATAGAATAAGAGACCAGAAAGACAGCTTTGGTTAGGGTAGGAGTTTCAGTATTTTACAAATCTGTCAACCTTACAATGTAGTGTTTCAATAAGGGTTGAGTCACAAATCCATTTCAATTACTCCACAAAAGAAAGAAAATTGTACGTGACAGTAGACCATGAACACTCTCTAGCAGCTAAACCTGCCAATATAGAGGGCAAGAGTTGTATGGTATGTTGGTTACGTGGTAAAGATCAGCATAGGGATTGAATCCCATGTGTAGTGAGTGTCCTGTATGTATGTATGTAAAAAAAGAGAGAGTGAGACTGACAGAGACACAGAGACAGAGAGACATATGGATGGACAAAAAGACAGAGAGAGACAGAGAAAATATGAGTTTTGAGAAAGATAAGAGTAAGAGGAGACTCAGAACTAGAGTTTTAGTGACTTTGTAGATGTTGTGTTGTTACTAATTTCTATGTCATCCTGGTAATTCCATGAAAATTATATTATTAATAAGATATAATGACTATAATAGTCAATATATGAACAGAAACTGGCTGGATTTTGGATAAATATAAATGTTACTATATCAGCCAAAGTGAATAAGGTACTGAAAGGAATTGGGTTGTTCCCATATAGAACACTTACCTTTATTTTTGAAAGGAAAAGAATTTAACTCAAGAGAACACATTTCATGAGCAAGACTTTCCCTTTCTGAAGTAATAGGTGGCAAGAACTATGTACTCCATAAATACTTATTGTTTTGTCAATTCCTGCACTGGAGAGCGATGCCAGCCTGATTTCTTCTCAGCTGAGTAGGAAGGCACATGCTCAGGTATCCCTCTTCATGCTTATCTGTGCAATCCCCTTTTAGCAGAAATCTTAAATCCATCACAAGGGTGGATTTAACTCCTCCCCAGCTGGAGTGGCAGGCTCATGTTCCACAGCCAAAGGGAAATGTGACAAAGCAGATACCTTTATCCAGAGTTCAGAGAAAAGAAGATCCCTGAGGAAGAAACTTTCAAATCCAGGGAGCAAAAGACCCTTCCTGGAGGCTTGGGGCATCCACTGATGCCATAAAGCAGTTTTTTTCCTTATTGCTAAGCTTCTCTAAGGGCTCAGCTTTCTGTGCTGTGAGCATCTGGTAGCAGATCTCAGGATGAAGATAGATGAAGCTCCATATTCTCACCTATTCCACTTACTGCTTTAGATTTAATTTCCCCACTCCTAATCCCAACTGATTTTCAGTGAGAAGTGAGGCATGCATAAAAATGCTAAGTATTCAATCATGGGATAAATGAAAAGTAGAGAAACGAAGCTTATTCATTTGGATCTGGCCCTGTGTCTTTTTCATACTCCCTAAGTTCACAACCTAGGGTGTGTGCCACTCACCAAGTGTTGGGGGTTTCATGTTTAGGTGCAGACATAGACACAATCTAGGCTGGTGACAATCAACCTGTTGATCAACAAGAAGATTGTGAATTAGAAAACTCTTTGAAAAACTGGGAGAAGAAAATGGGATATTTATTGTAGTAGTAGAAATACATATTTTATATAACAGTAATGGAAAAAGCCACTTTGAGATATATATGGTTTACTCCCAAAAGAAATAGGCAAGGTGCTGATGGCTTACGCCTGTAATCATAGCTACTCGGGAGGCTGAGATCTGAGGATGAATGTTCAAAGCCAGCCCCGGCAGGGAATTCCCCATGAGAGTCTTATTTCCAATTAACCACTGAAAAATTAGAAGTGTAACTGTGGCTCAAAGTGATAGAGCACAGGCTTTGAACTAAACAGTGCTCAGGGGCAGCACTCGGGCTCTATGTCTAAGCCCCATGACCGTTAAAATAAATAAAATAAAACCATAACAAATTTAATAGATAAAATATAAGGTTAAAGGACTACAATACATACTATGTCTCCTTTTCTAGACTCACATTCAATAAATGGCTTTGTCTCCACGTTAGAGAGGACACTGAAGGCTTTGGAGAAACGATTTCTCCTTTCCATGAGCATATCCTAAACTCCTTATCTCTAGGCCAGGAAAGCCTGTCTCTACTCCTGTTCCAGTAGCGAAGATACAACAGGTCAGGAAGGACAAGTACTTCTGCTCCAACCAGCAATCAGGCTCTCTGGAGCCCCTTAATTTTAGAGGTGTGGCTCCTTTCTGCTATGCAGTCAGCTTCCCACAACACTGAATTCTATGCTCTACTGTTTCTCTTAATCTTTTAACTACTACTTCCTTAAAATAATCATCTTGTGTCTTCTGCAAGGCCAGTCTCTCTTGGTTTTCTTCCTGTCTCCTTCTCGGGCTTCCTCCTCTACTGTCTAAATGTTACAGATCCTTGAGGCCAGGTCTTTAGACCTCTTATCCATCTAACCTTCTCCCAAGTGACCTCATCCAGACTTAATTTATTAATGTGTATTAATTTATTAATATGTATTGCTTCAAACAATATGCATAGCCAGATGTGGTTGTTACGTGCACATTAATTTCTACACAGACACTCAACTCTCACAAGTTATCATTATGCACTAAGAGTGTTCTTTTCCAAATGTCACCTAACAATGATAGTTTATCGGAGGAGAGGGCAACAATTCACCTTTCTCTATTAATGAAATGCACATATGAATTGTTAGCTGCATATCAATCATCTTACATGCCTTCACAGTGCCATGACTTAGAACCCATGTTCCACAGGGATGGTCTAAACTCATATCTTTCTTTCCAGGGGGATGTAAAGTTGAGTTTTCATCTTTCTATTGATAGAACTTAATATGTTCTTATATTTCATTTTTATCTTTCTTTGGAGACAATAAATCCCAGTTGAGAAACAATGTGTATTTGATTCGGAATAGTTAAGATGATGTATGAGTTCCATGTTTAGAAAATTGAACTCTCTATTTGCTGCTTGAGTAATACAATTTGTATTAGAAAGAAATATATTTTCAGGCATAACTGGTAAAAATAAACAGATGCAAAATGGAATATCTTCTTTCTACAAGATTGAATTACAAACCAGTGAGTAGGTCAGAATTAGGGATGCTTGGCTTGTTCTTGCACTTACTTGTGTCTTGATTCTCTAGAAGGTAGCAAGTATGGAGCCAATATAAGAAGGTAGAGGCAGGTTAAACAGGGCAGCTGAGATTACCTCCCCAACTCTGAGTCCTTTAGCAACAACAAGCAAATAAACACACAAAATAAAGCACAACTCAATCTGACTGTATTGTTGCAATGTGTCAAATATAAGAAAGCTCTTTTTCTGGGCACAAGCTTACTCGGAAATAAGATCTAGATGATCTTAGTTCAACACCAGTGTGGGAAGAAAAGTCTGAGAAACTCCATCTCCAAAATAGCATGGAGACATGGCTCAAGTAACAGAACAACAGGACAGCAATAACCAAGCCAACATGTTGCCTTGAAATCAAATTCCAGTACCGCCAGAGAGAAGAGCAAAGCTACCTCCTAGGACCTTTCAGATAAGTTATTTGTTCACCTAACAAATAATTTTGGTAAGAAAATAATTATTTAATTAAGTACTTAGGCCCTAAAGAAAAGAGCCAAAGTCTACACTGACCTCTCACAAGTGAAAGTCAATTTTCTTCAAATACTTTCAGTTTTAATTAACTACAACAAAAATAATCTTGAGATAGAGTTCATGATTTTGGAGTCAGACATGGTTACACAAATATGGAATCCCAGCATTTATGAGGTAGAGGTAGGAGGGCATGAGTTCAAGGCTAGCTTGGGCTACCTAGTGAAATCCTGTCTTTAAAAAAATCTACAGTTTCACTGTATATATTTGCAAATGTGGAAGTAACATAGGTCAACTCGAATTTCATTTTGAAATTCTAATTGTGTATTTAAATTCTAATAAATGTGCACCCAAGCTCAAACAACACTACTGAAATCCGTCTGTCCACATTACAAATTTCGATTCTGAGTTCCAAAACTCACCCAGAAAATTCATCTCAGGAAATTGTTCCCCAGAGCCTACTTCTGTCGTTATACTGGTAAAGACAATATGTTTTGAAATCTTTAGGGATATTACAATGTTAAAAGAGAGAACTCCCTTTGAAAATGAAAGAGATTAGGGTTGGGAAGGTGGCTCAGTGGTAGAGCATTTGCCTTGCATGACTGAGGCCCTGGGTTCAATTTCTCAGCACCACATAAGCAAAAAGAAAAAAGCCAGAAGTGGTACTGTGGCTCAAGTGGTAGAGCGCTCGCCTTGAGCGGAAGAGCTAAGGGTCAGTACCCAGGCCCAGAGCTCAGGCCCCACGACCAGACCTCCCCCCCAAAAATGAAAGAAATTAAACAATCTAAAGAATTAGACATGACAGGCACGGATGTAATCCTAGCTACTCAAGAGGCTGAGATCTGAGGATTGTGATTTGAAGCCAGCCTGGGCAGGAAAATCCATGAGACTTCTTTTAAATTTTATTTTCTTATAAAGGTCCTATACAGAGAGGTTACAGTTACATCAGTAAGGTAATGAGTATATTTCTTGTTGGGCATTCTTCCCACTATCCTTTCCCTCCCCCACTAACCTCCCCCACACACAAAGTTGTAAGGTTCATTTCCGACATAGTATCTTGTGAGTATCATTGTTACAATGGATCCATGAGACTCTTATCACAAGTTAATCACAGAAAAAACAGAAGTGGTGCTGTGTCTCAAGTGGTAGAGTGCTAGCCTTAAGCAAAAGGAGCTCAGGGACAGCACCCAGGCCCAGAGTTCAAGCCTCAGGACTGGCAAAAAAGAAAAAAAAGAATTAGATGTCATGCTGTCAATCTTACAAACAGCCCCTTCTGAATTAAGGAGGGTCATCACCTCCGCAGAATCCATTGTCTAAATCCTCAATCTGGCTCTTTTATATGGGCAGGAAACTCAACATAATCCTCTCTCTATAAGATGTTTAATAAGGCCTGTAAGCTAATTGCTGAATACGTGTCTGCTGGTCACATACTCTGCAGAGGAAAGGACAATTAAAAGAAGAATTCTCCTGTATTTTCATATCACTAATAACACAGCATGCATGTGTAGAAGAATACTGAAGATAACTTGGTTAGCTTCAGAGTATGTGCTAGATGGAGAGAAAACAGCCAATTATCATTGAAGTTGGAGGAACCAAGTCATGAAGGTCCTTGACAACCTGCAAAGCATGCTACATCTGCCATGCTAGCCTCCCTCTCTGACTGCTTTTTCACAGTCTCTAGTAGAAAAGGGACTTGGGAAAACAGACATTTCAAGCCATTATTCTCACTATTGTTTTATCTAACAATATCTTACATAAGCAGACATCAGTGCTAATGACCAAAGAAATGTATGAGTAGCCAAGATCCAGCACATTAGAAAAGCAACACCTCCACAAATTTCTACTAATTTCAAATAATATGGAAATGTCTATTTTATTCCTTCAAACAAAGATATATCTACTCTTCTTTTAGAACTGCAAGAAAATCAGAATTACTGTGGAAGTCAGACTTAAAACCTAACTTAAGTCTTATGCTTGTTCGTATAGTCATATATCAGGTCTAAGTAGCCTTCTCTGTTATATATAAATACATGAACACCTAGAGCTTGAAGAAACATAATTAACCAAGAGTTGAGAGTGTAAAATGATGCTCCAACATCTCAAGGGATATTTATTTATTTATTTATTGGCTTACATCTCTTTTTTTTTCTCTTTTCTTTTCTCTTTCCTTTCTTTTTTTTTTTAATTGTGAAAATACTGTACAGAGGGGTTACAAATACATGGGCAAGATAATGAGTACATTTCTTATCAAGCATTGGGCTTACATATCTTATATAGGGAAATTTCTTTTGTTGTTGTTGTTGTTGTTTGTTTTTGGTTGATCGTGGGGCTTGAACTCTGGGCCTGGGTGCTGTCCCTCAGCTCTTCAGCTCAAGGTGAGCACTCTACCATGTGAGCCATAACACCACTTCCAGTTTTCTGGTGGTTAATTGGAGATAAGAGTTTCATGGCTTTTCCTACCCAGGCTGGCTTTGAGCCACGATCCTCAGATCTCAGCCTCCTGAATAGCTAAGATTATAGGTGTGAGCCACTGGTGCCCAGTGGGGATTTCATTGTTAAATCTCTATTCACATTTATACTTCATATTAATTAATTATACCCTTTCCATCACATGCCCTGCACCTTTCCCTCTAAGGAATATTGTCCCCAACAGATTTCTTTATTCAGTTTTCCTAATTGTGAATAGTCTATTTTTAAAGCATTCAATCTTCTTTATCTTTCCCCCAGAAATGCCCCCAGGAGATAGTTATAGTACACGTGTTATTTTCTGAGGATTACCGTAACAAATTGTCACATATTGGTTGGCGTAAAACCAAAGAAATCTGCTCTGTCACAGTTCTGAAAGCATGAAAGTTTGGACTCAAGCTGGGTGTGGTAGCTCATGCCGGTAATTTTAGCTACTCAGGAAATAGAGATCAGGAAGACTGGAATTCAAGGCCAGTCCAGGCAAAAAGTCAGCAAATCTCCAACTCAAGTAAGCTAGGTACATTGGTTCATGATCATAGTCTAAAGAGAGTCCTAGACAAAATTGTAAGACCTTGTCTAAAAATCAATTAAGAGGCAAATGTTCTTAGAGTTCGGGTTTGTGGTTAAGGTGGGGACATGGACCAAGACCCTGAGTTCAAACCCAGTACCAGCCCCAAACACTAAACATCTGAAACCAGGCTGTGAGCAAAGGTGTGCTCCCTGTGATCAGCATAAAGAAGGAATCCCATATTGCTTCCTCTAGTTTCTGGTGGTTGCCATTGGTGCTTGTGGGCTTCATCACTTCTGCTTCCTATCCTTTCCCTTTCTGTGTCAGTGATTGCTATTCTTCAAACAACAGTGATGGACATTGGATTAGATCCTATCTTAGTCCAATATGATTTTTATCTAAACTTCAATCATATCTGTAAACTCTATATCCAAATAAGATTAAACTTACTAGTCCTGGGATTTAGGACTTCTATATATCTTTTCAGGAGACAAGATTCAACTCATAACATTGTCTCCTTCAAACTAGAGCTAACAGCATGATGTAGCTCTTGGATGCTGAAGGATGATGAAAATGGAGAGACAGGCACCTAGCCTACAAACAGCCATGTCATAGTGTGTTTTTGTGTATCAGGACCATGGACAGAAGCTCATCTTTCATCCACCACCTCCCATCCCACCCTAACACTGGTTATGCTAATACCTACTGAGAAATATACATTTCACTAATATACATTGCACTAAATATACATTGCCATACCAAAGGGCCTTGTTCCTCTACTAAATTTGTACTTCTTACATCGATTTATCTTAATACAACCTTGTCTGATATTGTGAAAATATTATAGTGGTAGAAAATTATTTGCTGCCATATAAAAGTTGTTAGCTTTTTGAAATCTAGGGTTCCATCTTCACTGTAAAGTCCTGGAACCTTCAAGTATTCACTTTAGCCAGTAGAGAACGAATTTTCTCTTGACCTTTAACTTAATTAAATCATTATAGAAAATCAAGAAAATCATTTTAATATACTTAAGGCTAGAACATGACCAACATTTTTGGTGCTTTTCTAAGATACAGAATGTCAAAGCAACATGTGAACATATAAACGGACTGGTGGATAATTCCCAAAGTCAGGATGGGAAAGGAAATGGAGAGTGAGAAGGAGCTAGTGGCCCTATTGAAGAAGTCAAGCCTTCTATGACCTGCTGGGCACTTACTGAAGAAAATAAAAAAGCAATTTAGGTTCTCTAGTAAGTATCTACTTTTAATTTTATTTAGATCATCTTTTGAGTAAAAGATAATCTTTTGTGTAAAAGGTAATCTAGAGATTGGTGACACTAGAAGCAGTGTTAATGAGGGTTATAATAATTTAAAAAACAGGAGAATGAAATGAAGAAATAGGAGAATGAATCTGTAGGTCCTAGTTACTGATTTCACAGTAGAGATAAAATTCTGTCTTGTGAGACTCAGAAGAGAAATTAATCTGAGGAGACAGTAAATAATAAGCTTCACCACTGATAGGTCAAATGTGACTTGCCTTTGAAAGGTCAAAGTTCATATCTCTATCAGCTGTACTGCAAAAACATTGGCCAAATTGCCTGAGTCACTGGAATCAGTACTTTATACTCTGAGACTGTAAATTCCATTGAAGTTAAAATACCATTTCCAAATTCATACCACTTTGAGGCAGATTAAAAAGATACTTCTCATGTCTACTTCCTCCTCAAAGTTTTTAACTAATCTAAGTAGAAAAACTGATTTATTCTCTAACACTTTGTAGCCTCTTTTTTCTTTTTGTCCATCATGGGGCTTGAACTCTGGGCTTGGGCACTGTCTCTGCCCTCTTCAGCTCAAGGTGAGCACTCTACCGGTTAAGCCACAGTGCCACTTCCAGTTTTCTAGTGGTTTATTGGAGATAAGAGTCTCATTGGATTTCCTGCACAGCTGGGTTTGAATGGTGATCCTCAGATCTCAGCCTCCTGAGTAGCTAGGATTACAGGCATGAGCCACTGGTGCCCAGCTCCTTATAGCTTCTTAATGACTTTAAATAAAGAATAACTCTTGACTGTATCCCACAATCAGAACAGGGAATTTATCCTTAGAAGTATAGGAAAAAAAAAAGAAAGCCTGAGACTGTTGGGCCTCTTATGCTGACTAGATCACCAGGAGCATTTACAGACATGTTATCCTTGACACAGCCTACATACGTACCTAGACTACTTGGATTATTTGGTTGATTCTGAGTGTCAGAAATTAAGATAATCCTCACATAGGAGGGTCTGCAGTTGAAAATAGCCAACCCATGATAGAATTTGCATATGAGAATCATATGTTTGTTCTAGAAGTCTCGCTCCACAAAGCAGACACCTAAGACACACCAAAAAAGTCAAGGATGACATGAGATTGTGCAGGTGAAGGCCAGGTTTCCTGGAATTTCCCAGTTTAATCCTTATCTTCATAAATTGGTGGCAGATAATAAGAACAGAGGCAAGCAGAAACATCTATTTTTCTATCTCAATTTCAATGTCATAGAATTTGCTTTTCATAAAACTTTACTATTAGAACAACACTCCATGGAAATTACCCAGTCTTATATCTTTATTTTCAAAACATGGGAAAAAGAACTAGAAATATAAATTTAATTTCCAGGTAATCATAGTGTTTGATTTGAATCTTATTTTGACAGAGAACTCTTTCTAGTTTATCGTATTGCCTTTTTATGTTTTGTACCTTTGAATGTAATTGTGCAGCAACAGAGTAGAAGGACCACATCTGATTAGTTTAACAAGTGTCCTGCCTTGAGTACATTATATGGTATAGACTCTTAGTTTAGGGACAGTGGCTAAACTTTTTATAAAAATGTAAATTTTCCAAGTCAGGTGACAGTGTCTTACACCTGTAACCATAGCTACTTTGGAGGCAGAAAAGTTTGTGGAACCCCTTCTCAACAAAGAAGTAGATGTGTTGGTGTTATCTTAGCTACATGGGAAATCGAACAAGTCAATCAAGCTCAGGTACCTGCCCAAGCAGAAATGAAAGCCCTGTCTCAAAAGTAATGGCAAAAATCAGTGCTAGAGATTTGGTTCAGTGGTAAGAGCATCTGCTCTTAGCAAACAAGAAAACCCCAGTAAAGAAGGAGGATGGAGGAGGAGGAGGAGAAGGAGGAGAAGGAGGGGGAGGAGGAGGAGGTTTCCAAACTAGTACAGACATACCTCATTGAATTTGAATCCTTCCCTCCTTAATCATTTTCTCTATAAGCCTAAATCCTATTTAATCTTATTTTCATGTCTTCTTATCGAGTATAAGACTTTATTCTCTATAGAATACATATTTGTTTATGAAACACTTACCCATACATGGCTTTCTTATCTCTGGTTTGGCACAAGTTGGTTTTTTTTTTTTTTCCGGTAGTGGGGCTTGAGCTCTGGGCTTGGGCATTGTTCCTGTGCTCTTCAGCTCAAGGAGAGCACTCTACCATTTGAGCCATAGTGCCACTTCCAATTTTCTAGTGGTTTATTGGAGATAAGAGTCTCACGGACTTTCCTGCCTGGGCTGGTTTTGAACCGTGATCCTCAGATCTTAGACTCCTGAGTAGCTAGGATTACAGGTGTGAGCCAGCGGTGCCCAGCTGGCACAAATATTTTTATTCTCAAGATAGTAATAAAAAAAAGACTCAGATGGCTTCTCCATTTGAAAGTGTTAGCCCCTAAATGTCTATCTGCTTTTATGAAAATTTGATTCTTCATATAATGAACATTTCACTTTTTTCTTGATGTCTCCATTATAGTTTTTCAGTTGTAGCAAGATGATCTCAACCTGCTGAGTCATATAAGGATATTTACATCATTTTTTGTGCTTTTCAATATAACAACAGGAGCTTTCAAACAAAGTTTAGCATCTCCTTTGCTTTGGATTATCCTTGTTGCTGCTATCAATATACTTGATTGATGTATTCTCTCTTTTTTCAGTCATGGTTTTTATGTCCCTCTTCAAACTTGTGATAAACAATAAATATTACATCCTCCGGTTTGTTTGTTCATTTCCTAGCTTACACTACCTCATTTACAGACAAGAACTTTAAAGAGGAAGTTTGCTAAAATAAAAACTTTATAGTGCACTCAAAGATAATATGACCAGAAAAATTTGGATACCTGTCTGTGTAAGGGCACCTATGCCTGTATTCATTTCTTTACAAAAGAAAACCACTTGGGGACAAAATAATATGGCCACACAAAGAAAGTCACCAAGATAAAACAATGAGTGCCATCTACAAGCAAAGGAAGATGTTCTCAAAATGAAACCAACCCTTCCAATAGCATCACTTTTGACTTCTAGATTCCAGAATTACAGAGAAATAAATTAGGTTCTATAATCCTTCTAGTCTATGGTATTTGCTATGGCAGCCCTAGATAACTAATGCAAACATGTGAAGATAGCAAAGTTTTTAGAATTGTGACTCAACTTTATAAACTACAGATAGATAGATCTTAAGTGGAGATTTATTCCTGAGTAAATCTCTCTTTTATTTCCTCAGAAATGTACATTGTGATATTATAGTTAGCTTGTAACAGCCCTTTTTGTTTTGTGACCCTGGGTTGTATTCTGAATAGGAGTATCAAAATAGATGAATTTTAGATGGTTAAAAGTATAGTTTCAAAGGCAAAGATTTATGAGATGTAAATCAAGTGATTCCTTAAATACAGATGTATTTTTGTTTATGGTTTTGATTATTAATATTATTATTACTTTTGTGTGTATGTGTCAGTATTAGGGCTTGAACTCAGTGAATCATGCTCTCTATTTAGTGTTTGCTGTTTAAGACTGGTGCTCTAGCACTTAAACACCACTTCCATTTCCTGTGTTTTACTGGGTAATTGGAGATAAGAGAGTTGTGATTCATCTTCCTGTGCTAGCTTCAAACCTCAATTTTCAGATCCTTGTTTCTGGAGTAGCTAGGATTACAGGCATGAGCCACTGGCACTCAGCCTTGTTTGTGTTGTTGAGACTTGATCTCACTACATAACACATGCTGCTCTTGAACTTGTTATGTAGTCCTGGCTGGCCTGGAACTTATCATCTTTCTGAATCAGCCTCCTGAGCTCCTGACATTACTGGTGTGTGCCACAATGTCTGGTATTAAGAAGTCTGCTACTTACCTAGAATATTGCTCTGGTATGTTCTCCTATTGTATTTACATTTTAATTTGATTTTCCAGTTCTTAATCTATGCTCATTCTTTCACGAACACACAGCTGTACAGAACAGGGAGTACCACAGATTTCACTTACACTCCATTCTCCAGGCTATGTAAGCAGTTACATGTGTCCTGCTTTCTCTAGTCATAATGCTTGAGGATCCACGCAGATGTTGAAATGGAACTGATGGAAGGTGAGAAGCACTAACTAAAGTTGAGATCAAATGAGTAAACTCTCCTTTCCCTTTCCTGACTGGTTTAGTGTTTAGGGATAGAAACAAGATCCTCCTAGGCAAGAAGAAAAAAAGCAGATGCAGCAAGTGTGCTCTGTGGTAGTTACAAAGACCACCGAACAGAACCTACCCACCTAGAAGACAGAAAAGCAATATAGATTACAAAAATAGCACCCATCTGTCTGAGAGCTGCTGAAAAATGACTTTTAGTGTTGGAACATAACCCTGGAATCAAAATCTGACTTTTGTTCTGGAAATATCAAAGAGGAGTATCTCAGAGAATTGCAAAAACATGTACCTTTGTGCATTCCAAGAATAATAGCCAGGCACACTGTGCCAAGTTTGAAATGTAAGTCAAGTAGTACACACTGATTCTAGAGTTGATCTTCGGCCCTTCCTCTGTTAAGTGCTGGTAAAACATAATACCTAGGTTCAAAAGTCACCACTTACCAAGAACTTATGACACCCTGGGAACACTAGAATTCAAAACAGCAACATCTAGTCAAGACCCATCATTTAGCTGTAAATGAGTAAAGATAGTTTCTATGTTGTATATGGGAATAAATCTATATATACATAGTGGTGCAATTTAAAAATCAAGAGGGGAGATGCTAAGTAAACATATTAGCTGTATTTGACTCATTGGAAGGTATTGCCTCTAAGGGATGCAGTGAATGGACAATCATGTGATGTTTTATCAGAAATGAAAGACCATCATATTCCTATTCCTGGCAATAATAAAAATGGGGGCGGGGGGAGGAGGGAAGATTACTTTTTGTGTCTGTTTTGAAAAGGCTCCATGGTGAAATAATGTTCAGGATATGGTCGTGGTTCCAAGTCATTTGAAAATCTCAACTTCCTTCAGTTTTATTATCTCTCTCCTTCATATACAGAAATAGGAAGTACAATATCTATTTTATGAACTATAAAGTTTGCTGGAGATAAAATATCAGAATTTGTATTCTATGCCTAGTAGTTCAAAACTTTTTGACATAACAAACATCCAGTTGGAAATTACCTGTCCGTTTTCCCATGCTGTGAAAAAGTAGAACCCACTACTATTTTTTAATAAAATGACAAGGAAGTAGGCTAGAGATCATCTTTAAAGGCCAATTCTCTCTCTCTCTCTCTCTCTCACACACACACACACACACACACACACACACACACACATTCTCAAGTCATTTACACAGTAATAAAACAATACAAGGAATCACTATAACAAAGCAACAGAGAGACAAAAACATAATAAAATAAAATATTTCCCGATTGTGTTTTGGGTATGTGAACTCTCTCATCACTACTAGGCATCCCAATGATATTTTCACTGTTAGAATTTAACTTCAAGGATCTGCTTGCTTAGCTAGTACTCTACCACTTGAGCTATACCTCCAGACTTGATTTTTGCTGGTTAATCAGAGATGGAATCTCAACGCCGTTTCTTCTCAGTCTGACTTTGAACTGCTATGCTCAATCTCTTAGTCTCCTGGGTATCTAGGATTACAGCCATAGTCTGCTTATGCCTGGATCACTGGGTTTTCAAGGATTTTAATAAACCCTTGAAAATCTAGATTCTATTTATCAGGCGAAAGACATAGAAGCCATTTCAATTTTGTTCACCATCATGTCTCTAGTACCTGGGACATTTTTTTGAAAGAACAACAGTAACAAATATTTAATCTTTGGAAATGCATGCTGGGGCACAGATTACAATATTCATTTACTAACATAGAGAAATCCATCAGCAGTCTAAGCTGAATTACCACCCATGAGATTCTGTTTTTATTGGGAGACAATTTTCTACAGATGGTTTACACTTTGTATATCTTAGGAGGAAAAACAACAATTGCCTTTGTCCAGGATTACTTTTTCAAGGATATGTGTTTAGAAAATATTCTTAGATGAAATTGTTTTTAACTCCACAACAAAGGGAAAGGATAGTTACAATATTTCCATTATAGACAATTTGGTTCCCTAAGCACAGACTTCCTATCTGACACACCTCACTGTGTGTGTGCAGACATCACATGGTCCTTATGCTATGGAACTTGGTTTTTAAGATATATGTATATATAATGTAAACATATAAACATATATCTTCATATATGTATGTATCTTTATATTATGATACTCAATATTTCTATTGCCACAGGTAACAAATCTAACCTGTCTGACAACCTGCCTGTTAACTTATCTCCTGTCTTTGGTCAATATCTCTGAAATGGTAGCAGGCTACCTTGTTAATTGCTAAGCAGGTAAAATCTCAAAGCCTTCCCAATGATGTCAATCTCATACACCAGATACAAACTTGAGATTTAAAGTTAAATACTGAGGGTGAAAGGCTCCAGGTAAAAGGCTCCAAATCGAAGGAAAAGACCTTCAAAAGAAATGAAAGATTGTCTTTAGCTGAGGAACATCATAGCCAAGTATTTCCTGAGTATAGAAAAATCACAAACCACAAATCAGAGAATCTCAGAGAGGTCCAAGAACAAAAAAGCAATCATCAACATGTATAGACACAAACCTAAGCACACAGTATTCAAACTTTTGAAAGCCTCGAATCAAGGGCAAATATGAAGGTATTTGGAGAAAGTGAAAACACATGACAAATAGAAACAAATCTTAGAACTGCCAGAGACCTCTTATCAGAAAATACTTAACCCATAAAGCTGAGGAGTGGCATCTTTAATGATTGGAAGGAAAAACAAAATAAGGCTACTTATCTAGATTTTGTTCCTTTGTGAAAATATGCTTCAAAGTAAGACACAATAAAGATTTTTTTCTAGACACACAACAGCTGAGAGCATATATTTCCAGAAAACCTAAAATATAAGAATGCTAAAGGAAATTGCTCAGGTAGAGTAACATACATCTCTAGGAATAGTAAAATAGAGGCTAATATTAAAAAAACATTTAAAATATATATAATCACTCTAAAAGATGCTACTGTCTAACTAAGAAATAAAACTAATGGCATGCTCCGGGTTTCTATCATAAGGAACATAACATATGGAAGCAAAAGTACAAAAGATGTGGTCTAGAATTGACAAGACATTGATCTAAGGATTTTGCACCTTACTGTGAAACTTTATAGAAGGGTGAACTAGTTGAGTTAATGCCATTAAGTGTTTGGCAACGAATATTAATTTTAAATACCTGTAGATAATAATCCAACTGATGATATAACAATAAGTTAGAAAATATAGTATCAAAAAGACTGCAAAAGAAATTTTAACAAATGTGGCTTAGAAAACAAATATTAAAATATTGAAGTAGTAGAATCCAGTTGTGAACTTATTAAGAATACACGGTCTAGGCTTAGCAATTCAAAGACTTTTAGGTTAGATTAAAATAGGAAACACAGCAATGTACTACCCACAGCAACTCTTATACACTGTGATATAAATAGATAGGAAAATGCAGAAAAAGACATACTATGATGACACTAATCAAAAGAAAGTTGGAGTGCTTTATTTATTTAATTTTTGTTGGGCCTGGGCCTTGAGCTCTGGGCCTGGCACTGTTCCTGAGCTCCTTTTGCTCAAGGCTAGTACTCTACCATGTGAGCCACAGAGCCACTTCTGGCTTTTTCTGTGGTTAATTGGAGATAAGAGTCTTATGGACTTTCCTGTCTTGGCTGGCTTCAAACCACGAGGCTCAGATATCAGCTCCCTGAATAGCTAGAATTATAAATGTGAGCCAGTGGTTCCTGGCTAGAATGCTTTAAAAAAAAAGAAAATGAATGATAAAGTTTCATTTCTTAATGATAAAGAAATAAACTAATCAAGAAGATATATTATTTTATAGACTTATTAGCAGATCTTTAAAATACACAAAAATTAATAAATATGCAAGGAGGAGAAGACAAATAGCACAATTGTAAATGGTGACTTTGATAGTTTTGGAATTAAAATAATACCATAAGAAAAAATCCAGTAAGGATACTAAAGGCACAAATATCACTATGTCTAACTGGCATGTCTACAACATGGCATTAACAGCAGTAGAATACATATTTTTGTTTTGTTTTGTTGGTTTTTTTGGGGGTCCAGTTGTGGGGCCTGAATTCTGGGCCTGGGCGCTGTCCCTCAGCTCTTCAGCTCAAGGCTAGCGCTCTACCACTTGAGCCACAGCACCACTTCCGGCTTTTTTCTTTTTGCTTATGTGGTGCTGAGGAATCGAACCCAAGGCCTCATGCATGCAAGGCAAGCGCTCTACACTGAGCCACCTTCCCAGCCCAAATACATATTTTGTTCAAGCCATTACATATAGACCACAGACCATATTCTAGGCCATCAACACATTAAAGGCATTGAAGGCATACATAATGTAGTTTCTGAACTTAATGGAATTCAATTACAATTTCAAAATAGTACAGTTCATGAAAAAATACCTAATTATTTGGAACACAAAAAGTACCAGTAAGTAATTCATGAGTTAATGAAGAATCTGCAAGGGAAAATAGATACTATCTTGAGTGGAATGGCTTAAGATACCAAAATGTAGGAACTGCAGCTAAATTAAATTCAGAGGAATTTGTAGCATAAATATTCACATTGGAAGAGAAGAAAGGTCTTAATTCAGCACTCTAAGCTTCCACCAAATAAGAATGAAGTCATCACATTTTAAGGCATTTTATTTTTTAGTTTAAAAAGTAGTGAGTTATAACTTACATAGTATTCTTATCTTTAGTATATACATTAAAAGGATCAAGGATCATGGTTTGATGCCAGCCCAGGCAAAAATGCCTGTAAGGCTCTTATTTTCAATTAACCACCAAAAATCCAGAAGTAGAGCTGTGGCTCAAGTTGTAGAACACTAGGCTTGAGCAAAGACCATGTCCAGGACTTCAGTCAAAGCTCCAGGACTGGCACACACATATACCCAAAGTCTAACAGCCATCAAAACATTTGCCATTTCAAAAAAACAGTTTCATTAGGGCAATAGTCCTGAGAATTTTGTTTGATCAAATCTCAGGCAATATATCTGGTCTAAAAATGGTGCTCAGTAGAGCATTCTATAAATGGGGTCACTACCACTACAGTTCTAACATGCTGTGAATGTTATTATATTCATGTGAACATTATTTTTATGGAATTATTGACCACCAATACTGTTTCATCTCAGCTAAAAGATAGAGTGGTAAACCATTGTCTTGATTATCAGTGTACAAAACCCTAAAATCAAAGCATTAATACCAGGAATCTGTTGCTTAGGCAAAGCAATAGCCCAAATGCACTGATTGGATCCTTTTGGCACAACTTTATTTCTGCTCAAATCTGTGGATCGAAATTTCTGCACATAGCCCTGAGCTCTTTGAAATAACTCCTGAAGCTCATTATAAAGTAAATCTCTAAGGCATGTCAAGAATGGTTTCTTTTATTCCCACAAGGCTATGCAGCGATTGAGGCTCAGGCTACCTCTGTCATTTAAACATTCTTTGGGGAAGGGGCAGTTTCTGTAATGCATTTGGACACAAAGCCTGCATTTAGCTCAGGCCACCAAAACATTATAATGGGATTTTTTACTTCGCATCAAAATCTATGTGGTCTGCCCTCTGAAACAAATAGCAAGGCAAGTTAGGTCTACATGAATGCATCTTATTTTAAACCTAATAAAATCCATATAAACCCAAATCAAAGTTGCCAGATGAAGAAAGAGCAGGCAGTTTCTGGGGATTATTGTAAAAATGCTTTATGTATTATTCATAATGAGACTTTTGCTGGATCTTATTTTCTTCTAAGTTCATTCTCTAAATACTCCCACCAAAGAGGAAGCAGTTGTAATTTGTATAGAACAACCAGACTTCTCAAACTCCTAAGGATCCACAGCAGATTGACTTGGTAGAACACAGTACAGGAGGTGGCTTAGGTGGTGTGTTTGCAAGATGGCCTCAACAGGCCCAGTAGTCCAGAGTCTTGCACAACATTTCTGTATGGAGAAGGAGAGATGTTCATGAGCTCATGTCATTTGTATTACAAGTCAGCATGGCATGGGTTTCTTTTTTCCACAGTGCATTAAATTTAAAACATAAACTCATGAGGAGGGGTGCTACTTGGAAAATTCTGTTCTACATGGCAAGGGACTATGAAGACATAATTTCTGTGTTCAAGAAGTACACATACTTTAGCTGAATAGACTAAACATGCACATTGAAATTTAACTAATAACATAAGGCAGTGCCTTACAAACTGTCTAGACCATATGTGTTATAGATTTAAGGTAGGAAGAAATCTCTATGTTGTGAAGAGCCACTATGTAAATCTCAAGGTCAGCATTAGATATTTAAGATGAGAGAGAAAGAGAGTTGAGATGAGAATTCTGATATAAGTAGAGTTTTGAGTCTGCCAATTTTATGTCTGCTCTTCACAGACATTCCAGAAACTCACATACCTTCCAAGTACTTCTCCTACATTCCAGGTATGTGTGAACATTTGAAGTACCTTTGTATACATTCATTTGTTTACACATCCTTCAGGCTCATGTCATACATTCCATTCATTATGCTCTATTCAATCCATATATTTAATTTAAATCCAGACTTGTTGCAATGAGGATTAGGAACAACAAAGACCCAGAATAGTAAAAGCAATCCTTAGCAGGTAAGATATTACTGGAGGAATAAAAATATCAAACTTCAAACTCCATTACAGAGTCAGAGTGATGCAAACAGATTGCTACTGGCAAAAAACAAAACAAACAAACAAAAAAACCAGGCCTAAAAACCAATGGAACATAAAATAAGCCCCAGAAATAAACTCACAAACTTATAGTCACTTAATATTTGATAAGGGAGAAAAAACCATAGACTGGCAAAAATTGTGCTGGCAAAACTGGATATACACATGCAGAAAACTGAAACTAGATCCTCATATATCCCTTTGCACCAGCATCAATTCAAAATGTATAAAAACCTCAATGTAAGAACTGAAACCATGAAACTAATACAGGGAAGACTAAGGGAAACATTACAACTCCTAGGCACAGGTAGAAACTTCCTGAGTAAAGATCCAGAAGAACAGCAATCAAAGAAAGATTAATAAAATGAGACTTTATCAAACTAAAAAGTTTCTGCTTGGCAAAGGACACAGACAACAAGTTAAAATAGTAGCCTACAGAATGGAGACTGGCTTTTTTTTCTAGATACATATCAATGACCTAATATACAGAATATACAGGGAACTTAAAATATTGAACCCTCAAAAAAAAACCAATTAATACATGGGCTAATGACTTAAAGAGAGACTTCTCAGAAGAAGTCAAAATGGCTAACCAATACATGAAGAGTGTTCAACATCTCTGATGAAAAGGAAATACAAATCAAAACAACATTGAGATTTCCAGCCAGAATGTCCATTATCAAGAAAGCAAGTATTAACAGATGCTGGTGAGGACACAACCAAAAGGAAGCTCTAATACAATGTAGGTGGAAAAGTAAACTTGTTTATTCATTCTGGAAAGCAAAAAATTAAACATAGAACTACCCTATGATCCAGCAATTCCACTCCTGGACATTGACTCAAAATATTACAAACCAAGGTAAAGCCACCAGCACAATCATGTTCATTGCAGCACTATTTACCATAGCCAAGGTGTGGAATCAACCCAGATTCCCTTCAATAGACAAATGGATCAAGAAAATGTGTATAATATAAACAATGGAATTTTGCTTGCCCATTAGAAAAAAATGATATTGTACTATTTGTAAAGAAATGGAAAGATTTGGAAAAACTTACATTAAGTGAAATAAGTCAGGCCCAGAGAGACAAAGAATTCATGTATTTCCTTATATTTGGAAACTAGATCTAGTTTACAAACTTGTAATTTGGATGGTATGCAAGTACATACAAATGTATTAGCTGAAATACAGTAGAATCGAGGGAGATCTCAAATGATATAAATCTTTAGAAAGACAAAAAACAAAATTTAGCAAAAATAAAACACCAGAAAGTGGTACTTGAAAGGGGTCAGCTGGGGTAAAGGGGGAGATGAATGGAAAGGAGACAGGGGCGGGGAAAGAAGATAATAATCCTACAAAATTAAGAAGAAGAAAGAAAAAGGTGCGTAGGGGAGAGATGGGCAACATGAATCAAGACACATTGTATTCCTAAGCTGCTTTGTTAAATGGCAACTCCTTTGTACAATGACTAAAAGATAATAATTTTTCAAAATTGCAACTTGAGTGTGTGTGACTATGTGCCTGAGTGTGTGTGCATGATGTGTGCAGCTGTCATTAAGAGTGAGAACAAGGCAAAGAGGTTGAGTGAGCCTATTTGATAGAAAAAAAGAGGGCTACTACAGTTTCTCTAGAATCCAGGGCAACTTTGTAAGTTACTCCTGGCCTGAACTGGCTGTAATCACATTTTATGTCTAATATTGTTGAGTATTTTCTTTTCTTTAGTAAATGAATTTGGCAATGTAGACAATACTCTAGTGAGATTTCCAGAGCTCCCTGAATTCAGCCAAGTCAATGTCTGCTGCGAGGTTGTGGTTATGTGCCCTACTGGATAAAATGGAATTGTATGAGGAATGAGTAGAACTAAACTAATGTGGAAACGTGGAGCAAAGGAAGATCTTAAGCCCATCAAGAAAGAGCAGTAAGTGTGGACTGATAATCCACACTGGCAGTGCTGCCGAGCCAAGTGACAGTAGTGGTTAAGAAGGAAGTGGAGGGAAATTGTGCAACACAGGGATATTAATAATACCTACTTCATGGGCTTACTGTGAGAAGCAAACTTGATGAAAATTTTGAAAAAACGCATTAAACACTTGAAAGGATTAGACAGATCTTTCAGAGTTATTTTAAGAGCTTTGACATACTCCAAAGCTTCGAGAAAGGAACAAGTCATAAAGTATAGTCATAAGACCTGAAGTTGGAAGACCTAGGAGAAATTTTCTTTGGCATTTATGCCTTTTTGAGGTCCAGGTTCTTCATATGAAAAATGTGAATATGAAATCAGTAATGTAAAATAGACATTTTGTGTGGTTTCTGTCAAGAGGAAAGATCACCACATAAAAGTTTGTTTAGCTGTAAGAAAGTCAGCCCCTGACTAATAGGTAATGGGGCGGGGGTACACTTGTGATCTAAGTCTCTGCTGCTCAGCTGCTCAGTAATGTATTCTGGGGTTCGTGTGGCTATTTTTAGCACCTTGGATTTGCCCTCTGTTTGTTATGTCTATCACATAACCACAACATTGTTGTCATTATTTAGATACCATAATGGTATTCAAGGAAGATAGATAGAAGAAAAAATATGGGAGAGAAGTAACAAAAGTAGTGCCTGTCTCCCCTTGTATCAGCAAAGTAAATATTGCCCAGCATCCTCCACCCTCCTTAGCAGATAGCTACTCTGTTTTTGTCAGGCACCTGTGTCTCTATTTACATGCACTTGTTATACCACATAGATACTTCTAGCTACAAAGTTGGTGGGAAAAGCATATGAAGCTCATTTATGTATGTATGTGTGTATGTATGTATGTATGAATGTATATGTACAATTGTATATATATGTGTATGTGTGTGTATGTATGTATGTGTGTGCATATGTGCATATGTATGCATTTATTTTGACAGTCCTTAGGCTTGAACTCTGGGCTTGGATGCCGTCCCTATGTTTTGTTTTGTTTTTTGGCTTAAAGATAGAACTTTTCCACTTGAGCCACAGCTCCACTTCTGGCTTTTTTCTGTGACAAATTGAAAATAAGGGTTTCACAGGCTTTCCTGCCTAGATTGGCTTTGAACCATGATCCACAGATCTCAGCCTCCTGAGTACCTAGGATTACAGACATGATCCACACATGCCTAGCTTTGAAGTTCCTTTAATAAGACAATATCTTGCTATGTTGCTCATGTTGACTATGAGCTGTTGTGCTCAAGTGATTCTCCCAAGCAGCAGGCACTAAAAACATAGATCACTATTCCCAGCTCCCATGTTAAGAATTAAAAGATGTTCTGGTAGAGGTAGGCAATGGAAGGAGTGAGAGAAAATAAAGAAGCAACACTGTGATGAGAAGGAATGATTGACATTTGCTTTGACATGATGACTCAGATGGCATTGAACCACTTTAGTTCTCCCAAGGAAACTCAAACCAGAACCTTTCCTTTTGCACCACAAGTGGACACCATGTAGCTTGGGTCAAAACACGGGTTTTCACCTGTAATTTACTAAAACACCTGGCAATCGACCTAATGCTATGATGAATTTATATTTAATTTCTGTAAGGAAATAGAGCAATGCAATTGTAGAGCTAGCTACAATTATTTTTAAGACTTTGACATGGTTCAATATTCCTCCAGCACCTATTTAATTAAAGAAGCATTCAGCAAACTCTTTAGGATTGTACCTATTCCATTTTTGGCTTGACATCTAAGTGGTAAATGAGTATTAGTTGATCACTTGTACGAATGTAAATCAAAACCTAAATCTGAGATCGTTGTCTTTCAGTTATTGATAGGTATTTTTTATCTTTTGAAAATGTATGTGCTGGAGCCCTTCTGTATCTGAAGTGGTGGGTGTAGGAATATGGTGCCGCACCCCAGTGGTAGATCATGAACTAGGCCATGCTGTAGTGACACTAATCGCTCTCAATCAAAATGTAGCTGATTCCAGAAGACATGTAGCAAGAAATACACAGGCTCAAGGAATCCAACCTCAGTTTGTTTGTTTGTCTGTTTGTTTTTTGGGTCCAGTCATGGGCCTGAACTCTGGGCCTGGGTGCTGTTCCTCAGCTCTTCAGCTCAAGGCTAGCGCTCTACCACTTGAGCCACAGCACCACTTCCGGCTTGTTTTTTTTTTTTTTTTTCTGTTTATGTGGTGCTGAGGAATAAAACCCAGGGCCTCATGCATGCAAGGCAAGCACTCTACCACTGAGCCACCTTCCCAGCCCAAGAGGCAGAGCATTTCATTTTATCTATTTTATTTTTACTTTATTGTCAAGGTGATGTACAGAGGAGTTACAGTTACATATGTAAGGTAATGAGTACATTTCTTGTTGAATGTTGTTATCCCCTCCCTCAAGTTCAGTTTTTTAGGCCAGAAATATCTGCTCTCTCAGTCTTGCCATACAATGTAAAACTGTAGCAGCACGTAGTTCTTCAGGGACACTAGTTCTTATAACGGCTTGGTCCAAATATCCTTTACAAGCAATTCCTTTTCTCATATGTCTTTTCTGACAAGTGATATCCCTCCTTTGTAGGAAAGGGAAATGAAATTGAATGAAGACCAGTTGCCCACAGAAAATACTTAGAACCTTTCATTTTAAAAAAATTGGACTTTTCATTCTCGTTAATAAAAAGTTCCTGTAAAATCTTCAAGATACAAGGGTTATATTAATAATTCTCCTTTCAAGATTTCAGCCCTGAGATAAAATGTCTACACATTTTGTTATTTCCCTTCCCCTCCCCAAATTAGATAAGTATATATACAAAATAAGATGCAGGGTACCAAAATCAAATACAGTGACAACAGGGGATATACCATAGAGGAAGAACATACAAAACAAATTTTTAAAACCTCATAGTATATTAAAAACAACAACAAAGAAAAACTTTTTGTGTCCATATCTTGGGGTTCTTAGCATCATCTTATATGGTCATACGTATATAGCTTTTGAGTTTTTCTGCTCATCTGATAAGATTATCCTTGATGTATACTACACAAGACACTATGTTGGAAATGAACTTTACAATTTGAGAAGGGGGAATGGGGGAGGTGGGGAAGGGAAAGGATAGTAGAAGAAAAACAAAGGAGGGGATAACAATGCTCCACAAGAAATGTACTCATTACCTTGCTGATATAACTGTAACCCCTCTGTACAACATCTTTACAATAAAATAAAATTTAAAAATGTCTGCACAGACAATTAGAATAAAACAAAAGAAAGGAACTAGAAAGTGATATATATATATATATATATATATGTTATATCATATGTAAAACCATTACAAATGAACAGTCTTCATATGATTCATTTAGACACTGGATCAGTATGATACAAATGTTTTGAACTGGTTTAAATAGAGTAGATTTTGCACTTTGAGATAGAAAATAAACTCAGTATACTAATAGTGATTGGCATAGCATGATTTTCTCTGCTGTCATCTTCACCTTGGCTTTCTGTTTAAATGTCCAGATGGGTACTACTTGTATATTACTGAGGGATTGATCATTTACTCAGAAATGAATCTTCATCATGTTTTCTGTTGACTGCCAATCAGAACACTGTGGCCACTGGTTCTCATTATTGAATCTCTCTGACATTCTTCCACTCACCTTCCAAGTCCTGAGTCACTTGAACATCTGTCCTTGTTATTGAGGAATATCTTGTCACATTCTATATTCGGTAGTGACGTTTTATAAACTATCCCTCAAAGACAAGAACTATGACTTTTATTTCCTATACACATGTCCCCATCTGACAGGTAACCATCAACCACAAAAGACCAATTTACCAATCTGGGAACCAGACTTGCTATCAGTTTATGGCAATAATAAAAATGACACATATTCCAATGTTTTGAAGAGTGATCAGTACAACTGTCTTGAGCTTCTGTTGCTCCCTCTTTCTGATGACCAGAACCAGGTTACTAAAATTTAACACTTAACTTTGTTTTCTCTGTTTAATTATTTTCTTTAGGTACAAAGGTATTGCTATTTAACAAAGCAGCTGATGAATGCGATATATCCTGATCAGTGTCACCTCTTTCAATGTTCCCACCTCTAAATTTTAAATTTTAATCAAAAGAGATATTTCAACAAATAGCTGGACATATGGCATTGTACTGATCAGATCCATGTCTAACATTTCTTCCAATTATATTAGATGTTTTCACACATTATTTTGACAGTCTTAGTTTATCCCAATTTACATGGTCACCTCTGTTTCCTCTGATTCTAAAACATACAGGTTGAGAAACAGAGACATCTGACTGTTTTCTTAAATCATGTATGAAGAAACAGTTATTGGATTCCTGTAGGCCTAGAGGTCTTTTGGTCCAGGCATTCTCTTTTTTATCACTCTGTTTACTTATTTATTTCAATATACATTTTATTGTAAAGATACTGTACAGAGGGGTTATGTGAGCAAGGTAATGAGTCCATTCCTATTGAGCATTGTTACACCCTCCTTTATATTTCCCCTACCATCCCTTTCCTATCCACCTCCCCAACTCCTCCCTCCCCTTGGAAAAAAATTATATTAAGTGAAGTAAGCCAGACTCAAAGAAACATAGGTCCCATGGTTTCTCTTATCTGCAATAACTAGTATACATCTAGGACAAGCAGAAGAGGTCAAAAGCTATGTACATATGACCATATAACCTGATGCTAAGCGAAATGAACTCCAAGATAGGGACACAAGAGGTTTTATCTTTGTTGCTGTTCTTCTTAATGTACTTATAAGCTACTATGTGATTATTTTTGTTTCTTTTGTATGTTCTTCCTCCATGGTATAACCCCTGTTGTCACTGTATTTGATTCTGGTGTCCTGTATCTTGTATATACATTTTTTTCTAATTTGGGGAGGGGAAGGGCAAAATGCTAAAATAAGGATACAGGATGACTCATCGAAACAATGAGATGTACAAGACACTATGTTGAAAACAGACATTCTCTTTTTACATCCTCTACTTTGCAAATCAACTTGTGTGCTTATTATGAGATGGATGAAGACTGATACATCTGATGCTTATGTTTGCAAGCCAACCCTGAGATCTGTGATTAAAGATGCTATCATCAGCTCAAAATATGTTTCTTTTATGATTAAGCTGTAAAATCATAAATCATTCCAGTGAGTTAGAAAGACTATAATATAATTGCATTAACCAGCTACTTAGAGAATATGCAGATAGACAAATCTCTGGTTTAGGAGTTCATGCATATTCCCCAATTCAATTTTTAAAAGGAATTTAGGCATTAAAAGCAAACCACACATGACATTTTTAACAAATGAGAAGAAATCAAATCCCTCGCAATGGTCAAAACTCTGTACTCACCAGAGTTGAGTGAGCTCTAAGCTTGGCACACACATTCATTGAACCCCTTTTCAAAAAGAGAAAAATGTTTCAAAGGCTAAAAAGGAAAAGCATCTTAGATGTTAAACTGATGTTCGTATTTTTTTCCAAAATAAAGTCGTTGATGAGTTATGTTTAAAGAAATCAGAAACACATGGATTAAACTTCACTTAACAAACATAGGTTAAAATGCGGAGTGAAAGCCTTGGGCAGAATATGTTCCATTAGTCCCAAATATTTGCAAAAAAGTGTTGAGATGTTTCCCATACACCCAGAGTTTTCTGTATCTAGTTTGATGGTACCGATTACTAGAAATTGTCATTCACCAAAGTATTTTTCTGGCTAAAATACAGCTCCCTTTCTGTTTTTTATATCCAAAGCTCCATTGCAAAAACAGACTCATAGATTTGCAGATGCATGCCTTTGTGTTTCTAAGTTTGAGGCAGGCATTGTACAAATGACATGACCAGGCACTTCTTTTCTTTCCATAATGGCCATCTCTTGATGCTTCTAATGTCTTTGCAACCACTTTGGCTAAATTGGTTTCGCGTGCCATTCACTCTAGTTGTGTGGAAAGCTGGGTTTTCTCTGGCAATGGGTGACATTTTCCTGGCCCAGCGATCACATGCCTAGGAAGTTTCAACTCTTGCATGCAGGCAAATTCTGGCCAAAGGAGCCTGGCTGACATGCTGGAGTCTCAAAATCCACCAGACACACAGCCCAGACAGACAGCAACTGGCGCCATGCTTTACATTCCTACCCATCTTCAGCGTTTCCAGCACTTTAGGGTGAGTCAAAGGTCTTCTCTTTGTTTTCAGCAAGTGAACTTAGGTCCTGAAGATGTAAATGCTGAGTTAGAGCTCAACTTGTTGAGGAAACGAGGGAATTTTAATGTGATCATCTAAGTTAAATATTGGAGCAGTGGCATTTGAACTTGACTGTGCATTGGAATTGCCTAGTAAGCATTAACAAAAATATACTGTGTCTTCCACTGAGATTCTGATAGAATTGGTCTGGGCTGCAGCTTGGCATCAAAGTTTCTCAAAACTCTCCAGATGATTCTGCTGTGTTTGCAAAGTTGAGAACCTCTCAACTAGGGCTCTAGGATTTTCATAACGAAGCTAAGTATTTGGGGGAAATTATGATACTCAAAACCATATGCACATTGACATTACATGAATATTTTTTATGGTTCCGGATTTTGAACTCAAGGTCTCAAGGCTTGATAAGCAGGTGCTCCATTGTTCTGCTACACTTTCAGCCCTTTTGCCTTGTTTATTTTTGACAGTCTCGCTTTTCCCCCATGACCTTTTCACTCAGATCTTAATCCACCTAATTTATACATTCTGATGTAGCCAGAATGCCAAGTATATTTTACGATATCCAACTTTGGTTGGGAAACACTCCTGTGTGTATTTTTGGTATGGCCTCTAACTGTGGTCCTCCAGATAATGAATGTAATCTGGATACACAAGCACTCAGCCTGCCATGACTTTCAAACTATTGGTCTAATGCTCAACACTCATCCCCAGAATTTCTGATTTAGTCATACGATTGTTAACTATGGTCTAAGCTTTGTTCTAAATGTGAGATGCATACATATAAACATTTATCCATATATATGTGTATGCACAAACACACACACATATATATATGTTTATACACACATACATACATGCACATAGAAAAAGAGAGAGGGGAAGAGCATTTCATTATATAATTACATAATATATTTAGATATAATTTCCATAGCCAAGTTTAAATACATAATAGATATATACAGTGATGCATTGCTTGATGACAAGCATACTTTCTGATCAATGTGTCTTTATGTAACTTCACTATATAATCATCATAGAGTTTACTCACATAAGCCAAGAAGGCTAAGGTACAATTTGATGGAACTATTATCAGATACACAGTCTATTGTTGATCCAGAATTGTTATGAGGCATATGTGTGTGTGCATGTATGCACTCACAGAAATGAACATTAAATATTTGCGACAAATCTATGAATTAGGTACTTGTGATGACTGTCTCCAAAGTGGTCTCAAATGGTGCTTGTTTCCTGGTGCATGGTGAAGTCTGCAACTTCTGCCTTTGTCTCTTTGGAACTAGCTCTGCCAGATGACATGTCATAAAGACTTTTGAGCCATCCTAATCAACTTTTATAGAAAGGATTTGAGGTTTCCCACCACCAATAAGTACCATTTTGTCAGTCATGTGAGTGACCCTCTAGCCTAAATGAAGCCATCAAGACTCCAGCCTAGCAAAACTCTAATCTGGAAACTCCCATTCAAGATGTTCCTGAATGTTCAGTGAAACTATGAGAGATCTTAAGTCTCTAGGGTTTGGAATGAGTCTTATATAACATATATTAGTACAATACTAATTGTTTTTATTCCAGTCTTACTTTTAAGGAAATTCAGTTTGGAGAACATGGCATTCATGAACTTGAGAACCAATATTAAGTGATTTGTCCCTGATTCTGTACTATTAAAAGCTATGCAATTAGCTGGGTCCTATAGCTCATGCCTGTAATCCTAACTACTAAGGAGGTAAAATCTGAGGATCATGGTTTGAAGCCAGCCTGGGCAGGAAAGTGTGTTCAACTCTTATCTCCAATTAGCCATCAGAAAATGGAAAATGGTGTTGTGACTCAAGTAGTAGAATGCTTGCCTTGAGCTGAAGAGCTCAGGGACAGCGCCCAGCCCAGAGTTCAAGGCCTACCACTGACAAAAACAAAAACAAAAACAAAAAAACAATAAATTTACTCATCTATATTGCTAGGAATCATTTAATAGAAAGAAATTGTAGTGATAATTTTAATATGGATATGTAAAATGTAAATATATACGTAATAAACATATAAAGCAGGCTTAGTACTATTCCTATTATTAAAGGAGGTTCATGCAAAAAATTTCAAAGGTATGAGATCATTTAAAGGCTGTTCTTTTCATATTCAGTTTACATCTCCTATGCTTTCTTTCAATATCTAGATTTGAAGGAATCTAGATTTGTTCCATTGTAGCCTATTACTTTATTTTTGTTCTGGTACTGGAATTTGAACTCAGGCCCTGGTACCCTTGTCTGGCTTTTTCATCCAAGATTGGTGCTCATACACTTGAATCATAACTTTACTTCTGACTATTGCCAATTAATTAGATTAAGAGTCTTGTAGATTTGTCTGCACAGGCTGGCTTCAAACCTAGATCCTCAGATCTCAGCCTCTGAAGAGGTAGAATTGCAGGTGTGAGTCACTGGTACCTGTTACAGCCCTTTGCCTATTGTTATTGTTGCTATCATTATTATTTTTTAAGTAGTTGTATGGAGGAGTTGCCATACAATGGAATAGTTTATAAATACAATGTGTCTAGATCAATGTCACCCCTTTCAACATTTTCACCCACCCCTCCCAATCCAGCCCCTCTTTCACTTTTTAACTTTGTACGCTATACATTGAATTATTGACTACATTCTTGCCCTCTTCTCTTTAATCATCGACCCTTCTCCTCTTAAGCACACCCAAACCCTTTCAAATATCTATTTTCTGGTGCTTACTTTGTGGAACTTTTACTTGGCCTTTCTAAGGACTCAGACTCTCTGAGTTCCCCCTTGGATCTACCATAGTTCAGTTAATACATGTGTATATACTTGCATGCCATTCAACATATTTAGTTATATATTTACAAACAAATTCTAGCTTCCACATATGAGGGAAATGTGCATCCGTTGTCTCTCTGGACTTGACTTCTCTCAATGTAATTTTTCCAAATCCTTCCACTTCTTTGCAAATTATATACTATCATTATTTCTAATGGATCAGTAAAATTCCATTATGTGTAAACGGCATTTTCTCTATCCATTCATCCATTGAGAGACATCTGGGCTGATTCCATACCTTGGCTATGGTGAATGGTGCTGCAATAAACATGGTTGTACAGGTGGCTTTACTTTAGTCTGGCTTGTAGTATTTTGGATAAATGTTCAGGAGTAGAATTGCTGGATCACAGGATATTCTGTTTCATTTTTTTGAAGATCCTCCTTACTGCTTTCCAGAGTGGTTGAACAAGTTTACATTCATTTTTTTTGGGGGGGGGTCCGGTCATGGGGCCTGAACTCTGGGCCTGGGCACTGTCCCTCAGTTCTTCAGCTCAAGGCTAGCATGCTACCTACCACTTGAGCCATAGCACCATTTCCAGCTTTTTTTTTTCTGTTTATGTGGTGCTGAGGAATCGAACCCAGGGCCTCATGCATGCAAGGCAAGCAAGTGCTCTACCACTGAGCCACCTTCTCAGCCCCAACAAGTTTACATTCTAACTAACAATGTATTAGGGTTACCTTTTGGCCACATGCATGCCAGAATCTATTACTGTTTGTATCCTTCATAATAGTCTTTTTAACCAGCATCCTGAAACATGAATTCTGGAGTCTACGCTACAAGTAGATCCATGAATAGATCCCCATACCTCTCCTATTTCAAGTTAAACATTCACTTGGGCTTTTGCAATCCTTCAGGACTAATTAGGTAGAGAATACATGCTCAAAAAGCTTTCAACATAATATAAATAAATGTCCAGATGTTTAAGAGGCAGAAAGGTTTCTGCTCTGGCTCTATAGTTATGAGATGTGAGACTTGTGAGGAAAGGATCAGATCCCTAGATGCTATTACCAGAAATACTGATTAAACTCATCTGGGATCGGGGCCTAACTGTGGGTCTTTTTTTAAAGCTTGCTGCATGATTCAGTATGCAGCCAGAGTTGTAAACTGCTGAGGTAATCTTTTGCAATCTCAGTTTCCTCATTTGTTAAGTGGAGGTAATAATGCTGAGCCCTTGGTGGTTTTTTGTGAGGATTAAGGGTAATTAAAGCAAAGCTCCAAGTAGGGTACTTGGCACATAGTTGGTACACAGTGAATGCCATCCATCAGTATTTGTGGCTTGTTTTAAAGTTTTTAATATGTTATACAAAAGTATATAGTTACTCAGATATATCTATTAGCTTCTTTTCTCAAGAGAGTACTTCTTTTATATTTAGAAATTCCTTCTGCTCCAGACAGCAAGTAAATACACATCTAAGTTTCCTCAAGTTTCTTAGAATTTTTTTACATTTATCACATCTATCTGGAATTTATCTTGTTAAGTAACATAAGGTGGTACCAGGGGTGATTTTGTATTACTACAAAGAGTAAATTTCTCACTCAAATGTGCATTAAAACAATATCTTCTTTAATAGATTACTGAAATCTTCTGAGTACTATGCAGTGTTTGTTTTGTAGATGTATACCATCTGTTTCTAATACAAGTCTCATAGATGTATTGTCTCTTGTCCTAACTTTTTGTAAATACTTAATTATTAGAGTTTCCCAATGGCTTTACCCAGTGGATGGGTAAATTGAACACTTATCATTATTTTTTTCTACCACAAATTTCTTCAAGATTTTTGAATGAGGCATCTTTTAAAAACATCCAATTCTTTTTTTTTCCTTTTCTCCTTTCTTTCCCCCCCCCCCCCCCACAGTCAGAAGCTTGTTTCACAAGCTCTGAGACAGGGTCATTCAGAATCACTGGATCATGTGTGTGCGCGCGTGTGCACGTGCTTAAACTCAGGGCATTGGCACTGTCTCTGAGCTTTTTGCGCAAAGCTAACACTCTACCAGTTGCGCCACAGCTCCACTTCTGGTGCTTTTGCTGGATAATTAAAGATGAGCGTCTTGTGACTTGCTTAGTTGGAGTAGCTTTGAGCCACAATTCTCAGATCTCAGCCTCTCAAGTAGCTATGAATTACAGGCATGTGCCACCAATGCCTGGTTTAAAATGTCCAATTCTTAACCTGCCTAGGATCTGTTGGTACTTTCTCATTAACTAAATGAATAACTTAATTTTCCACTAGTGGAGAGTAAAATGGATCTCTCCCCAAGTAGAGAGGAAAGTTAATTTTTTACACAGAATCTGAGCGTACAATCTAAAGGCAACCAATCAGAAGACAAACTTCATATTTAAGTTTCATATTTTATATCTAAGATCTGGGCAATTTTACGATCTATTTCCTTATACATATACTTAGTTGGGTTTTTTTTTCTTCACATAAACAATGTCAAGTAAAACAGCATTGCAGGAGCAACGGTGTCTGTCTGTTCTGTTACCTAAAGTCATACTTGCTCAATGTACCTATGTGCCGTGGGAGTAGCTCAGTTTTAAAAAGCAAGAATTTTAACACTGTGTTATTACATGCTAGGCTTTTTTGGGTCTAGCTTCTCTTTATCTTACAGATTCACTTTAACTTCATGCACATGCTCTCCAAAGCTATCACTACACCATAATCTGTAATCCCTTCATGGCAGTGCTGTGGGTAATGATGGCCATGATATTCCAGTAGCCAGCATTGTTGTACTTCCTATAGGCTTTCCTGATGAATGGATAGCATACATCATCACATCGTGTGGTTCTATGAGAATCAGTCCACAAATTGCTCACTACTCTTCTCTCCAAGAGGCAGACTTAATGCCTTTGACTTCAGTGTTAATGACTTGCTTCCAATGATTAGAAAGTTGACAGAAGGATGGCATAAGACTTCTGAGATTTGGTTTAAAATGGCTTATGCCAGTTTCTCCTTCTCTTCTGTCCTGTGTCACATCAAAGCCAGGTGCCACATCAGTAGGATTCAAGTGACCCTGAAAGGTTATTTCTATGGCAAAGGAATTAGATTTCATGCTAGGAGTCAATGTTGATATACCAGTCTGTGAGTATATTCCTGGGAGTGCATCCTCTGACCCTACTGAGCCTGCAGAAAACACCACAGCTCTGGGTGACTACTAGACCACAATCTCTTAGGAGACCCAGAACTTGTATATATCCAATGGACTCTTCTAGAGTTCCTTATTTGTGAGTGACAATAAATCTTTATTATTGTCTTAGGGATCTGCACTTAATGTGGTATGCAGTAATGGCTCTTCTTTCTTTTTTACAATAATCTAAAAGACAACTAACATTATGAATTCCTCATTTGCCATGAGGGCAAACCGAGGCATAAAAAAGACACCCAGATGCTGGTGGCTCACAACTGCAATCCTAGCTACTCAGGAAACTGAGAGCTCAGGATCATAGTTTGTGCAAGAGCTTGTTTAGACTCCAGCTTCTCCTCCACCATCTTCCCGGAACCTGAGGATCATAGTTCAAAGCCAGCCCAGGCAAGAAAGTCCTTGAGACTCTTGTCTCCAATAAACCACACACACACACACAAACAGAAGTAGGGCTGTGGCTCAAAGTGGTAGAGCTCAATCTCGAGCAAAATGCAAAAGGAGCTCAGGGACAGTGAACAGGCCCTGAGTTCAAGCCCCACAACCACCACCACCAACAAAAGACATGACACACACTTGCCAATTTATGGAATATGATTTGAGCTTTGTGATCTGAATATAGACCTCCCATACATTCTCATTAACAATTATGCTCAAATCTCTGTGTATTTTCTCAAATTTAGGTGGTTCTTTAATCTTGGCTCAATCTTAACAAAGTATATAGCACAAAATGAGAAGGTCAAGATGTCCAGAACCATGGGAATAGATTTATTTGGAAAGTTCATGTCACTATGCTGCCAAATCTAAGAGCAAGTGAGGGGAAATGAAGATTCTTTAACTTCTGCTTCACACAAAGTCATAGTGAATTGTTCTCATTATTCAAAACCTATGAAGACATGTGGTATGTTGAAGGGTATTCAGTTTTTACTTCAAACTTTGAGATATTTAGTTTTGCTTGTTTTATTAATAAGTTTTTTTTATTTTGAAAATACTGTGCAGAGAGGGTATAATTACATGAGCAAGGAAATGAGTACATTTCTTATCAAGCATTGTTTTACTTTTGTATTATGCATGAAGACCCTGAAAATTTTACCATACTGCACATACAAGGAAAATGTGGATTTCCTGCAAAGAATCCATTTTTTAATTGGAGAACAATAACTAAGTACCTTCACTCAAGGTAAAGAAAATTGAAGCAATAAGCACAAGTCATGTTAGCAGAAAAAAAATATATGGTTGATAATGTGATGGTTTTGACATATTTATTTTGTGATGCAATTACAAAAGCAATGATAATACCCATCATCTTATACAGCAGTCACTTGGCCGTGCCTGTGTGCCTGTATATGTGTATGCATAAAATGCATTAAAAATGCATAAGATGTACTCTTGCTTAAGTAGAATTCTGAAAAGACCTCTTCATCTATGTCAGGTGCAAGTAATAAATTTCTACAATGTTTAAAGGAAGAGGGTTGCTAGCGTAGACCAGGGATATTTTTTTGAAAGCCAAGTAAAAGATAATTTTTTAAAATATTTTATTTCTATATAGTTTTATTTCTATTTTATTCATTTCTATTTCATTTATCCTATTTCTATTATTTTATTTCTATAGAGTTTTATCTACCAAATAATATTCAGGATTACTATAAAATATAAGTAATTTAATAATATTCAGGGTTACTATAAAATATAAGTAAGTTAATATCTAAGTAGGGTGGTGTATGTCTGTCATCTCAGGACTCATGAAGCAGGGGATCATGACCTTGAGGCTAACCTAAGAGACTTAGTGAAATTCTGCTCCAAAATTAAATATATAATAGAGAAATTCTACCATGTCCACAAATCAAAAGGTTATGTAACCATTAAAAAAGCATTGACAAAAATCTTTTGACAGTGGAGCCAAAATGCAAAAACATTATTATGAATGATTACTGAATTGGCCAAGAACTTAATTTTTATTATATTTCATCTACATTTAGAGATCAGTGGTATATTAGTTTCCTGGGGCTGTTGTAATAAAGGATCAGACATTTTCTATTCTCTTATAGTTATGGATGCTGGGAGTTCAAAATTAACTATAGCCAAAATGACATATAGCCAGCCATCCCACCTCATGCCTCCAGGGAAAGACTGGTGCTTGCCGCTTCTGGCTTCTGGTTGTGTCCAGCGTCCCTTGGTTTTTGGCAGCCTCACTTCCATTTCTACATCTGTCTTCATGAGGCTCTCTTCTCATGTTGTTATGCCTTCGATAGCCATCTTGGTGGATAAGGAGCCCATCCGACTTCAGCTGACATCATCTTAATTATTTCCATCAGCAGAGACTGTATGTCCATATGAGTTAAGCCTTTGAAACATAATGAAGGGCATACAAGCTGACCATAATATAAGAGGAAAGGTAGATGATATGAGTTGCACTCAGGAAACATGACTCACTGTATAGACTGTAGCAGTAGGTTTCTTACTTGTTAATAGCCAGCTCCTCTCTCATTACTGACCTGCATGCATCTGAATGGCAGTTAGCCTATCTTCTACAACTCTTTTTGTAAGACTGTGATATCCACAGTGATAGTGGAATATGACTGACCTCTGAGGCCTCACATTACCTTACTTTGAGTTCTTAGCATACTTGTTTACCAGCTTTGAACCTTCCATTAATTAGATGATAAAGTAAGACCACACACCAACTTTAATTAAAAATCAAAAAAAAGATCAATACCTCTGCCTCTCACCTCTTTAAAAACATGGCAGGCTGACACAAGTGGTTAGTTCTTCTTCTACTCTTCCATATCTATGTGTGACCTTTCCTTCTATACCACACTAATTCTTAGCACTGCAAAAAAAATTCATGTAGAGAAAACAATTTTTATGAATTTTTATAAAGTCTTCCAGAGAAGAGAGCTCTGAAATGGTTTATAATCTGAAGGACACATCTTACTACCATAGAGTTCATAATGATCAAACTGGGTACATTTTTTGGCCACTGTATGTGGATTTTATCCTTTATACATGAAGTCCAAGGGACCTGTGTGCATACTACTTTGGAGAATGCAAAGAATCACCATTCAGGGCTGAATACAAATAAGAACAGGGATTTACAATACATTGAGACAAATAAATATTCTAATTTTCCCCATAAAAACCATGATGCAAGTAGATATTTTAAAGTAAATTGTCTTACAGAGAATCTTTTCATTGTATGAGCATGCGAAGGTAGTCCACAAATATTTACAAAGTTCATTCTCCCAGAAATAGTAATCATATGTTCAACATAATGCTTACAACCATCTAGGAATATTTTGGCACATTATAAACGTTTCCTGCTCAATCTTGGAAGAATTAATCTACTTTAGGTTGTATTCCCTTGAGGTAACCTTGTACTCTCACTACTATTTCAGGAAATAAGAATCAAACTTCTAGACATGAGCTTTTCACAAAAGCTTCAAACCTTCCAATGCTCTTTTTATTCCCCTGCAGGTCTTGACCTTACTCCTCTGCTTCATTTCCTCTCATCCCAAACTCACTGGATGTACTATCTGCACCATTTCTGAAACAGTCACATACCCCTCTCCTTTCCCAAATGACTCCCTCTGCTTAGAGTAACCATCCTAGTTTTGTAACCAAAGGGGAAATTTTCTAATTATCCATTTATTCTTCATTCATTCTCTACCATTTTGCTTCTTCTGCAGAAATCATTATTATTTTCATGTCATTAAACTTCAACATTTGTATTGAAGATATATTTAAATATTATACTCTGCATATAATACTTTTGATTAATGAAGATGGTAGCAGAGGGAGTTTTGCCTCCAAGAATGACATCAGATCCAAGGAATAAACTTGGGGCTGCTTTCTCTTTGGTGGTTGCTTCTAATTCTGAAGAGACTGGATAGACTGTTCAGACTGTTCAGCTATAGCAGAAGGTGTGAGTATGTTTTGAGATTAGTTCTGTATGTTTAATCTTATTTCAAAATCATCTTTTGTAAATACATTTTACTCTCTTTTTTGTCGGTTGTGGGGATTCTAATAAAGTAAATGGTTCAAATAATAAATCATATAAATGATAAACCAAAGATTTAGGGAAAAAGGGGTTATTGCTGCATCTTGCCCATAGAGCAAGTATGGTTAATACTGCAGCCTTAAAACAGGGACAGAATTTTATGACAAGAGTTCTTGCAAAAGGAAAATGTGATGAATGCATTTTATGTGTTTATTTATTTGTGATAATTGAACTAAAACAAAGTTCAAGAGAAGGTTTTGGAGAAAGTGGAAGATAACCAAATGTAAAATTGAGAAAATAAGACTGGTTCAATAAGTCTAATATCTATTTAATAAAAATTTCAACGAAGAGAAGATAAAAAAGGAGGGGGGAAAATAATCTAGGAAGTGAAAGTTGTATCAGTTAATCCACAGAGCCATGATGAGTTGGGTAAAAGGTTTGAAAAACCAGAAGCAGACATCTTTTAGCAAAATGTCAGGAATCTGATTTCATAAGCCTTCATTCTGCATCTTCAGAAATTCAAAGGCTTAAAAAGTTTACCTCTGTTGGACTAGTGTAGTTAAAACTGTGTGTGGATAAAACCTAGGAAAATGAAAGAAGATGATAGAAAACTGCAAGGTGTCTAGTTACAGTTAATATAGAAACATGAAATTCAAATTTGGGCATGAATAGTTGTTTTCTGGGAAAAAATCATTTCAATGGTATTTTACATGTAGCTAACAGTATGATTAATATTATAAATATGTTATCCAAGAATCATTGGAGTAACAACAATAGACATGAAACTAAAGAATTGTCTCAGCAAGGTCAATTTACTTCTGGGCAAATGGGTAAGCCTCAGCCAAAAATCTATTGGCTTTCATGAAATTCCTAATGATCCTTGTTTACCTGGTTATGTTTTAGGATGAAGGTTGTATATTGTTTAATATCTGAGAAAGGAAGACTTACAGTATCAAAAGGACTGAGAATACAAAGTATATTATATTCACACATGGAAATGTCATGACAAAACCCCTACTATGTACAATTTAACACATGCCAATTTAAACATTTATAAAAAAAGAACTAGAAAAAGTATTATTATCAAATTATGACTGATTATTGGAAGAAAAAATACCATATCAGAAAATAAAGAGTTAACACTATGTATTGAGGTTTTTTTGTAAGACAAAATCATTTTAAAAAGTGAATAAGTGGAGAGATATTTTAAAAAATCACTTTACTGTGAAGATATGTATTTATTTCTGTAATGACGGTATAACATTTGATATAACTAAATATAATAACAGCAACACTTCAGTGAATAAAGAAAATGAATGCACAGTGCATATACACACATGCACACACACACATACACACACAAAAATTATTGCTTTTTCCAGTTTTCTGACTCAACAGATCTGGGATGGGGTCCCAAAATTGACATTTGTAATGTAGCAAGGGCTTCTGGTAGAGGATTGAACTCTGAAAATCATTGTAGAACTAGTGACCCAGTAGTAGAACATTTGCTTAGCATAAGGAAGGAAGGGAGGGAAAAGGGGAGAAAAGAAGGAAGGAAGGAAGGAGGGGAGAGGGAGAGATGTAAAGAAGGAAGGAGGGAGGGGGGAGGGAGAAAGGTAACTGATGTATTAAAATTATTAGTGTGATACAAGATTTGGAAAAGAGCTCAATGTGACTGGGCTGAGTTTCCTAAAAGAGGTTGTACTATATATAGGCTAGTAGCTAAAGCAGGTCATACCTGGAGTTTAGAGTCTCAATGCCAATGTATAAGATATATTCTATAGAAATAAAGCCATGGGATAGATAAGATTGTTCACTTAAAATGTATATAGTGAGAAGAAATGGAAATGACAAAAAAGTAAAGTAATCTTCAGGGAAAATAATTTTCACTATCTCACTTTTTGAATAAACACTATGGTTGCTTTTTTCTTGGGGCTGAATTATTCTCAAACCTTTTAATCTAAGACTGATCAGTTAAGACTTACAATTTCTTTGTATATGCAATAAAATTTTAAACATTTAGTGTAGCATTATATTACACATATTTTTGTTACTATAAAATGATCATATATAGCTAGGTGACAGGAGCTCACACCTGTAACCTTGTCTACTCAGGAGGCTGAGATCTGAGGATCATGGTTCAAAGCCAGCCTGGCCAGGAAATTTCATGACACTCTTTTCTCCAGTTAATCATCAAAAAGCTGGTGGAGCTATAGCTCTTATAATACCCTTGAACAACAACAAAAAGAACTCAGGGACAGTGCCAGGCCCTGAGTTCCAGGACCGGCACACACATACACAAAATAATCACAATCACATTTAATACATATGAATCGCTTCTTCAGTGTCAAATACTATTATAAAATCTATTACATTAACCAGCTTTCCATTCCTGCAACACATATTTATAAAAGGATTGTGTTTGCTCAAAGTTATGGAAGTTTCAGATCACAGTCTCCTGTTTCTATTGCTCATGATCTGTAATGATCTCTAATGAGGCAGAAAATCATGGCAAAAGCATATGGCAGAGCAAAGCCACTCACTTCATGCCAGAAGTAAAATAAAAAGGAAAGGAGAAGCAGCTAGGGTCTCACACTACCCAATGAGAGCATTTCTCCAATGTCCCAAGCCTTCCTCAGCCTCTTCCGATAGCACCATGTTAGAGTCCAAGCATTTGACATATGGGCTACTAGGGGAGGGGTCAATCAATAATAACAATTGTAAAGATAAATACAGTATTTTATATATGCACACTTAGTCCTATAAGGTAACTACAATAATTATTGTCAACATTGTCATTGTCTTTTGGGAAAAAGAAATAGAAACTGGAAAACAGGCACAAAAAAAAAGCTTCCTCCAGGTGATATACTGGTAAGAAGCAGAGCTGGGTTTCAGTTCGGCCTAAGTCTTACTGTAAGTTCTGTGTTCTCACTCATGACTCTGAACGCTGCTATATCTGACTAATAGGAACATGATATACGTAACAAAATGTAGAGCCCCAGGCAAAGCTTTGCCAAGCAAAAAAGCAAGCTGTCAGATGCTAAACGATTGACTGGCTCTTTCAATGTCGTTTAGAATTATATAGAAAACACCCAACAACAGTCCCCAAAAGCTCGAGAGAATTTCTACGTTAAAAACAAAACAAAAATCAACACCAGGTAGAGTGAGATAATTTTATCATTATAATTGGAAAGAAAACAAACATAATATTTTATACTCATAAAGCAATACTGTATCCAGCCTGAGGTTCTCCAAGACTTCTCTTTTAAGGACAGATGACAAGCCCTCAAATGTACTCTTCTCTCTCAAGTTGAGTCCACCCACACTTGGCCATATCTTAGTAACAAATTCATCTACAGCCACTGTTCTCCAACAATACTTCTGCTCTGGTCAACAAGAGCTCTATGTTTGCTTGCTGTTCATACTGCTTCTGTTTTGATGTTGGATGACAAGATTGTTTTTTGCTGATCCATGAATGGAATGACCTCAGTGCAGTGTTTGTTGGCTTTATGTTTGCCCAGAATGAAATTCATCTCAAAGATCAGATCACCTCCTACTTTCTCCCAGAGGGCACTGATTCTAAAATCTGTCTTTTTCACCTCAATAGTATGACTGTAGCTGCTAAGTTAGGTATTACTGCCTAATGAGGTCACATAGACAAGTCTTTTTTCCCTAGCAAAGTGGGGAGCACTTTGAATATCTGGACTAAAAGACACATTGGCATATACAAAGCATCAGGCAGAGTACATGCATTTAAAATAATTCTCAATTCTAATTTCACCACATTAATGAAGTTGGGTGCTTATTGTGTGTTGATTTTCCTTCTGGACTGCCTCACGAAAGAATTGGGACCCCCCCAAAAAAAGCCATTAAAACCCAATTACTTACATAACAAATGAAGGAAATGGAAAGCACACCTTAACAATTGAGAAAAAAATGTGAAATAAGTAACATGTCAAGGAAAACTGCATTCTATAATGAAACCAAGTTTATAACAAATACCTGGTTCTGCCACCTACATTACATTACTAAAAATATTTTCAACAGAGAGAAATCTTTTTTAAAAAAAACATATATATGGGTGAATGGCCTAGAGAGTCTGTTTTGATTTCAAAGTAAGAGAACAAATGGAATATTGTTAATTTATTTAATTTCAACAGAATCGTAACCATGTTATGTCATTGGCTCTGGATTATTTAAGGGTCATTGGAATTTTATGCTAATAGAAAGTACAGCACATATGGTAAACAGAAAATGGAGGAAGTTTATGTTTACCAAATGTTACACAATTCAGTCCAATCCCTGAAATTCTTCCTTATTACTCCCATTGTATTAGAAGGACCCACACTGGCTATTCTCAACAATTGTTAAATGTTGCAATCACTGGTCCTTTGATGGTTCTGACCTAGAGTTTCTGAGGCATTAATCTGCCTCCTGCTGCTTCTCCTTATTTTGGTAACTATTATGTTGAAAAATATTTAAACTGAGTGGATGAAATCAAGAAGTTAAATGATGATGACCAAAGTTCTTAAAGAGGTAGGTTGCCAATAAACAACCCATCAGATTTACCTTTCAAAATCCCAGTTGTCCCTTGAACATTGATTTCTGAATGATCGCCCATATATCTGCATGCTCCTGTGATTCTTGCGGGGTCCGGTCATGGGGCCTGAACTCTGGGCCTGGGCGCTGTCCCTCAACTCTTCAGCTCAAGGCTAGCGCGCTATCACTTGAACTATAGTACCACTTCCAGCTTTTTTTTCCCTGCTTATGTGGTGCTGAGGAATCGAACCCAGGGCCTCATGCATGCAAGGCAAGCGCTCTACCACTGAGCCACCTTCCCAGCCCCAACTCCTGTGATTCTTTGAGGGACCTCAGAAACATCAGAAAGAACTATGATTCCAGGCTGATTTTAACACTTAATACATTAATACTTAACCATTATTTAGGCTGATTTCTGATCAACCAGGAATACAGACTAATCAAAAGCAGTAGGAATATATAGATAAACACAGGAAAACTGTACTCTTCTTCAACTCTCACTTCTTTAATATAACCTTTCTAGTACATGACCTGGAATGTTCTCTCTTCCATCTGACTCTCAAATCAATTGAAATCCCTTAGTGTTTAAAAATATTCTACCTATGACTTTTCAACTCAAAAGTGGACTCTAGCATCTGCATTTTGAAAATAGTGATCACTCCACACACATACTAAACAAAGTTGATTGGAAATTTGCAAATAAGCATTCTCTTTCAGCCAAAAGACATTCCTTCACATTGCTATGTGAGTTGAAATTTCTCTAATTGAATTATATTTTAAATATATAGGGATGTTGTCATTTAAAGGGGGTTCAGAAAAAATTGGCTTGTAGAGTCGGCATTAAAAAGTCTTCTAGTGTAGCTCATTTCCAACCTACATAAACATACCCTTCTAGAATGTTCTTTAAAGTAGGCATTGCGCCTCTGTGGGAAATCTCTGGTGGAAGAAAAATAGCTGTCACAGCAGAGTCTAAAAATTTCCTACATTTTCTGCTACTTTTCACTAAAGCAAAGTATTATTTCTAATCTATCCTCTAAAGAAGAATCTAAACTTTTCCATATAGTTCTTTAAATCTGCTCCTTTATTGATATATAGTTCTTTAAATCTGCTCCTTTATTGATATATAGTTCTTTACATCTGCTCCTTTATTGACCACAGGCTACCTTGTACCTGCTCGCATGCTTGTCAATCAAATAGGTTTTCCTGAAAGACTGAGCTAGCTTGAAAAATCCTTTGAACAATCAGAGATTTATAGTTGCCAGTTAGTAGTGCAAGACTCAGCCAGCTATAAGACAATATCTCCAGCAATCCCGTAAGTGATGTGGCTTCTGGCAGTGAAGAAACAATGATGTGTCTTGGCAAGGAGTTTTGGTGAGCTCCATGGAGCCTCAGGTAGAATGCAAATTTGGAAACTTGTGCCGCCAATATACTTATGCTGGAGAAAATTCTGTCGTGAGATGCTTATCAGACATCCTTTTATTGTCTTCCTAACAATGGAGAGCTGTTCCACCAGCAGTCATTTTCACATGCCATTCTGAGCAGAACAGAGGCCTCCAAGTGTCAAGAGGAAGAAGATGAATTCAGGAATACACAGCGGGAGGGTCTCACGCAGCAGGAAGTTTTCCCTAAATGAAGTCCATCAGGTCAATGAAAATGGGAACAAATTTTGACTCTCTTTTATTCCCCCTCTACTTATTTTAACCTTTTGAAAACAGAGTCTACACTAGATGTGTAGTATTAGGAACTATGACCTGTGCTGATAGTTTTATGATATGAATTATTGTTATGGCTACCAAGTAGCTTCCAGGAACACTTGTTCCAATGCTACTTATTTTATGACATCTTGTCAAGAACGCTGAAGGAGGAAGAACGGAACCTGGGGAAAATGTCTCAAACTGAGATACCTGTTGGCTTTGATATCTCTCTGGTACTAAGGCTTCAGAGGAGACCTTTGCTTAGTTATTTTCTGTGGTTAAAAGTAGGATTCTCTCATATATCACTCATTTATGAGCAGGACCTCTAACTTGTTGGGGTGCAAGCTTTGCTGGGAACTTTTAAGTACTAACCTGTCAGCCAGGTTAAAATTTTATCCTAGCCATGGAGGAATAGATTAAGCCACAATAATGATGCACTTTTGTGTTTTATTGCTACTCTTACTGTGTTAGTCATCTCATTGTAGCTATGACAAAATATCTAAGATAATAACTTGAAGGGAGGAAAGGTGTGTTTGGATTCATGGACCCAGAGTTTTTAAACCATGCTCACTGATCCTGTTGCTTTGAGCCTTTGGCAGCACTGTATCTTGTGGCGGCACCTCACGGTGTCTGGGAAGCAAAAGGAGAGAAACAGGAAGATATTGGGTCCTGATACCCCTCAAGGGCACACTCCCATGACTTAACTTCTTCCTACTAGGCTCCAACTCCTAAAGGTTTCATTATCTTCCAGTGGTGACACATGTTGGAAACTGAACTTCCCCAGTGACACAGCAGAGTGGATTTGGAACCCACAAAGCCCAGATTTATTTTGGGGAGACCCTTTGTCAATGTCATCCAGGTTCCCAGAAGGCAGCAACATCATTGGATTTACTTTTTTGGATGATATGTGATCCTGAGTCTCCTAGCAGGATTATATTCCTAGAACAAACCCTCACTTCATTCCTTCCATTCTCTGTAACCAAAGGTTAAATAAGACTCTAACTATAGGGTTGACATCTACCTGTTAAAATCCCTGTGCTGGCTGCAGAGGACACAAAGCAGCTATTGAAGACTTCAAGAAGCTGAATCCAGCAGAAGAATAGACAGATAGCAGGATAGACTGATACACAAACATGCAATAATAGTATCAAAATGTGATCCATGCTAAGAATTCAGAAGTTGGCAAAGCCTGGCTAAAAGCTGTGATGGGTTACTAGAATCTTGCGGATGAATTTGATACTAACAGATCAATGTGACCTTAAGTGTCCTCGTCCTCTATAGTTTTCTTTTCTTTGTTTCTCCTTCCTTCTCTCCATCCCTCTCTCCCTCCCTGCTTCCCACCCTCTCTTCTTGTTTTTCTTTCTTCCTTGCCTTAACAACCATGCAGTATTGTGCACTGGGAGAGAAACTGGTTCTTGATTTGAGGTGGTGGTTGACATGAAAAAACAAAAATTAATATCTAGAAGGGGAAGAATGATGGAAGGGGTGATGTGAATCAAGGTGCATTGTACTCATAAATTGTCATGTTGAAGTGAAACCCCCTTATACAACGAATTAAAGATAATAAAAATTAGATTATCAAGTAATTAAAATCTATGCTTCAAACTAAGCCAAAAAATTAAACGCAGTTCTAAAAAATTGTGAAAGATCAGAGGGGCTCTTAGAAATAAATACTGATCACATGGGTCCCCACATCTCTAAAGGGACAAAATATGGCCTGCTACTTTTTTTATCCTTTCCATTTAGAAACAAAGAAACACAAAACAACAGAAGTCTTAACTTTTGAAAAGTTGTCTAATTCTTCTTAACCCAAGCCTTAGGATTAAGCAGTAATTTCTGTGTCAGGCCTTTCTACAAATGTCTGTTGCAGGCTCTATTACATTAAACACAACTAAACTCAACAGTGCAGTTGATTCTTGTTTCACAATGGAGATGTTACTACATCATCAGTTTGTTTCACTGTAGACTATCAGAGTACATCTATGCAAACCTGGACCATCTAGATCAGTCATTCGTGTGGTCTCTTAATATTATCAAGGGTCATATAGAGTAAAGTTGACTGCCAGTGGTTCATACCTGTAATCCTAAGTACTCAGAGGACTGAGATCTGAGGATTGCAATCTGAAGCCAGCCTGGGAAGAAAAGTCTGTGAGACTCTTATCTTCAATTAACCACCAAAAAGCTGAAAGTAGAGTTGTGGCTCAAGTGTTAGAGTGCTAGCCTTGAACACAAAATTTTGGTGACGGTGCCCAGGCCCTGGGTTCATGCTTTAGGACTAATGTAGAGAGACAGACAGACAGACAGACAGATATAGACAGGCAAAGACAGACACAGAGACACAGAGACAGAAACAGAGACAGAGACAGAGAAAGACAGAGTCAGAGAGAGAGAGTCAGAGAGAGAGAGAGACAGAGAATCAGAGAAAGAGACAGAAAGAGACAGAGAGAGGGAGACTCATAGTAAACTTGAGATTCAGGACATTACTGATAGCACAACATGACATTCTGTTTTATAATAAGTTAAAAAACATTTTTTTAAATAGGGATACAGGTTGACCATTGCAACAATGAGATGTATAAGACGCTATGTGGCAGAAACGATCTTTAGAATTTAGGCCTGGGGGGGGGCGATGGAGGGAGTGTAGTTGAGGAGGTGGGAGGGAAGGGACAGTAGGGAAAAAACAAAGGAGGAGGCAACAATGCTTGATAAGAAATGTACTCATTACCCTACTCAAGTAACTGTAACCCCTCTGTACAATATTTTCACATCAAAAAAGATTAAAAATAAATTTATCTTTTATCTGTAGCAGTGCATTCTAAAATAACCATTGAAAGTATAGTATAGTAAATACATATATCAGCAACATAGCTTGTTATTACCAAGTATTTTATACCATATATAATTAAAATAAATGTGCTAAACTTTTCATAGGACAGGAAATATAGTAGGTTTGTATTTGCCAGTGACACACAAACTTGTGAGTTATACCTTACCTTATGACATAAAAAGACTGTAGCACCACTAGATGGAAAGAATTTTTCAGCTTCATTATCACCCATATGTGGATCCTTTGTTGATCAAACTTTATTCTGCAACCCATGCCTGCATTTCTATTACCATGGTCATTTTATGGATGAGGAAAACACAGACATAACCAATTCAGGCAATTTGCCCCAGTATTACCCTTAGCTAAGAAGAGAGTGTCAGTAAAGTCATAACAGGTCCAGTTCTTCTATGAAAAAAAAGTCAGATCTTTATTGGAAGTCTTAAAACACAGCTGGAGTCAGCTAGTGATGATGCTTTCTGGTTCAAATTCACACCTTTCTACAGTCCTGATTTTATATTTTTAAAAATGGAGCAATGTTGTGATCTCAGGAATATAGAAGTTCCCCTCATTCCCAAAGTACTCACTCTAACCATCTATGTACTCCTTTAGGAAAATACAAGAATGATAATTCCATTTATGAAGTGGCCAAAAATAAGCATTTTTTCCAAGAGCAAGTTGAAGTAGGAAGAAAGTAAAACTAAATAAATTAATTTAATTTTTTAAAAAAACAGCAAAAGCTATTCACCTTATAAGATGGTGCTAAACGAAATGAATCCCCAAATAGGGACACAAAAGGTTTTTTCCACTGTTGCTTTCCACTGTTGCTGTTGTTTTAAAAGTACCTGTAATGTACTATGTGATTTTTTTGTTTCTTTTGTATGTTGTCCCCCCCCCCCGCCTGTTTTCACTGTATTTGATTCCAATACCCTGTATCTTGTGCATACATTTTTCTAATTTGAGGAGGGGAAGGAAAATAACAAAATGCTGAAACAAGGATACAGGTTGACCCATTGTAACAATAAGATGTACAAGACACTATGTTGAAAATGAACTTTACAACTTCAGAGTTGGAGAAGGAGGAGTTGGGGAGGTGGGGAGGGAAGGAGTGGTAGGGGAAAAACAAAGGAAAGGGTAACAATGCTCAAGAGGAAATTGCTACCTTACTCATGTAACTGAAACACCTCTGTATAGTATCTTTACAATAAAAATATATATTTAAAAAACAAACATAAAAAACACATGCACACACACAAAACAAAAGCAATCAAGCCAAGCTGGGTGCTGATGGTTCAGGCCTATAATCCTAGCTACTCAGAAGGCTGGGATCTGAGGACTGCGGTTCAAAGCCAGCCCAGGTAGAAAAGTCCCCATGAGACTCTTACTTCCAATTAACCATTCAAAAAACCAGAAGTGGTGCTGTAGCTCAAAATGGTAGAGCAAACGTGCTCGGGGACAATGCCCAGGCCCTAAATTCAAGCCCCATGACCAACAAAAAATACAAAAACAAAGAAAAAATGCAAAACAAACATAAAAGCTCAAAGAAGCTACCAAAACTATGAATACTGGGCAAGAAAATGTCAGAGCTTCAGGCCTGACTCCAGATGGAGCTCATGAGGCCTTGCAGAGCAAGCAGGATGCCCTAAAATTTGATTTTCCTGGTTAATTTCAGTGCCTGGCTCTGCATCCATATGATTACAGTTCCTTGGCCTGCTGTCCCCTGAGTGTTTATAAGATCCGGGGAACTCGAGACCACTACTCCTGCTATGATTTTTCTGCTTTGGAAAGAGACGTATACATCATCAGTGCCAGTGATACCTGACAAGCCAAACCATTTTTAAAGAAAGGGCTCTTTCTAATACCTATGGACATATGACCATATAAAATGAGGCTAATCAAAATGATCTCCATGATATGGAAACAAGAGGGTTCTTTTGTAGTTGCTCTGTTTTTCTTCTTCTTTTTTTTTTTTTAGTGTACTGTTTGCAGTTATTTCTTTTGTCTTTCTTTTATTTCTGCTCCATGGTCACTGTTTCTGATTTCAGTACCCTTTGTCTTGTATGTAAGTTTATCTGATTTGGGGAAGGGGAGAGGAATCATGGAAACAACGGGACAAAGGTTGAACTAATGCAACAGTGATACATATGTAGTATGGTGGAAATGAACTTTACAACTTGAGGGGGAGAAGAGTCAAGGGGGTGGAAAGTGGAAGAAAACAAGGGAGAAGGTGACACTGTTCAAATAGAAGTTTACTCATCACCTTACTTACATAACAGTAACCCCTCTGTACATCACCTTTACAATAACATAAAAAAATTACAGACAAAGAAAGGGGTCTTCAAAGCCCTTTCCGATGCTGGAATTCATCTCCTCCATCTTATTACATAAATCCCAGCTAATTCTCAAAATCTCCCCAAACTGGATCATCATGATGCCTGTCTAATGGTTAGGATGGCTAGATTTTCGACTTGGGCCTGGTTAGGAATTTTCTCATAATCACCAATTCCCCAGAGGTGAAGGTTATTAAAAGCATCCAACAATTTCACTTTGTTTTCAAAGCCTAAGTCGTGTTTATTCCCGTAGAATCTAGATGCGTGGGGACTGAAAAGGAAAGTGGTTCCTCAGAGATGAGAGATGGCATACAAAGGAACAGAAAAAAATGAAAAATCACCAGCAAAGAAACAAAAGCACTAGATGGGATGGGCTCCAAAGCCAACCTTCTATTTCTGTTCCTGTTGAGACTTGGAGCCAGAGACAGACAGAAAAGCAAGCAAGAGAACAAGAAATGGGAGAAACACTTCCTGTACTTTTGCAGGCTTTTTCAGACTCAGCCTTAAGACATCTACCTCCTGGCCCTTGGCATGGCCAGGGGAACTGGTTTAAACAATGAATGAAGCTCCTACTTACTTACTCTGCATTGATCAAGAACTCCCTGAAGCTGAGTACTGGTGGCTTATGCCTCTAATCCTTCCCAGGAAGTTGAGATCTTAGTATCTCAGTTGAAACCAGCCCAGGCAAGAAAGTCCATGAGACTCTTATCTTCAGTTCATCACAGCAAAAAGCAAAAGTGGTGCTGTGGCTCAAGTGGTAGAACACTAGCCTTGAGCAAAAGGAGGCAGGGACAGCACTGGGCCCAGAATTCAATCCCCAGGACTGGCAAAAAGAAAAAAAGAATCCCCTGAACTCATAGTGGTCAAAAGGGTTGGGCTGGCACAATGATGTCCTTCACACAGTGCTGATTCTGAAAGAGAGACATTCCTAAATTGTTATAATCAATTGACAATGGAAGTCTGCAGGTTTTACATCAGGAGCTTAGTGGCAAGTGATGCAAACTTTCTATTCCTAAACTAAGAATAGCCTTGGAGTTAGTGAGGACACCAAGCCAATCCCATATTCATTAAAAAAAAAAAAAGTCTCTCAGCAATCCTGCCCAGTCCGCATGGCACAGGTGAGCATAAGCTAACTAGAATTTCATCCTACGTGAGAAGGTGATTTTCAAATGAGTGTCCAGACACTTTTGTCTTGGCTGTGCAGAGTTTTTCTTATTATTTAATGATAAATTTCTTACCAATTTAGTGTGATGGAGTTTGTAGGTTTGGCCCCACAGCATTCACAGATGTATTTTTGCAAGATGGTGATGATGATGATGATTTATTTGTACTGGTCATAGGACTTGAATTCAAGGCCTGAGCACTCTCCTTAAGCTTTTCTGCTCAAGGCTAGAACTCTATCACTTGAGCCACAACTCTACTGTCAGCTATTTTGGTAGTTAATCAAGGATAAGAGTCTCATGGACTTTCCTGCTGTAGCTGGCTTTAAACCACAAGCTCAGTTCACAGACTCTTAAGTAGCTAGAATTACAGCGCATTATTTTGTCCTATATTATTATTTTGTTATTATTATTTTGTCCTATAATGTCCTCATGACCAAGTGAACTGTATCCCATTCTATAGCACTACAGCAGACAGAAGGCCCCAAGTTGTATTTGAAAGGAAACACTTCCAGGTGGCAATGCCTCATCTATAAATAAATGTGTTCCATTTTAGTAATTTTCAGCATCCTCACATGATAGTCTTAAAAATATTACTGGGTTAGTCTTAGGCTTGTCTGACATGGCTTCATAATTGAAGATGATGTATCCAAAATCCCTATGCTTTTCACATAGAGCAACTCTATGAACCTTATACATTGTCAAAATGCCATGATGTGTTTGGTTTTGTTTTTCACTAGTTTTATGTAACCATGATTTTCCCAGTGGAGAATGAGCACCAACATGTGGCAGCTCAGGATTTTTAAAAATTTTTTATTTTTGCCGATTACTTGGGATTTGTTCTATAAAATTCTGAGACCTATAATCTTAACGTCATGTTGAAGAAATCAAATCTTGTACCTGATGATTCTTACAATAGATCCACAGGTTGTAGCTATTACATTGAAAAAACTTCCAACTGTGTTCTTCTCCCTGTTTCCTACACTGTTCCAAGGCCTCAGCTGCTATACCATGTCCTATTTTGTTGGGACTACTCCAGATTCTCATGGAGAAGAAAGAAAAAGATTAAGACTTTAAATAATATTTTTATTCTCATTTTAAAAATAGTATCTGCCCATGTCCAAATTGTTGGAAAACTATAAAACTCAAATGCTCAAATAATTTTAATTTAATTTTACCACTCCCCTTTAATATACTGAAATTTTTCATGTAAGGCTGTATTTTAAACATAGATCTCACTATAAATAGAGACTTTTGTTGTGAATTTAGAATCTTTCTGCATATGCTGTTTTGCATTTCCTGAGCAATATATCAAGAATATTTCCTCAGGTTACTAGATGTTACTTTCTTACAACATTGTTTTTATGGTTCCAAATAAAATAAACTGTGATATAAATATACCAGGACCTATTTAAGTAATTTTGGGGAAGTATGAGATCTTGTTGTTACAAAGATAATGTCATGTCATTCTAGGGGTTAAATCTTTCCTGTTATCTAAATTCTGTTTTCTTTTTAGTAATTAAACTTCAGGAGTGAAATCATTGAGTTGAAGACTCTGAACATTACTGAAATTTCTAAAACATATAGTCTGACATCCTCCAGAAATGGAATCTGTCCTTTTTTGTGTTTTCAAGAGATATATATCACTGTTACATCGGTTGCCCCTTTGTCTTTTGTCTCATCATTCTGTTGTTCCCCTTCCCTTTTCCCTTCCCTAATTCAGATAAATGTATATACAATACCAGAGTACTAAAATCAAATACCGTGACAAGGAGGGCTATACCATAGGGGAAAGAACACACAAAAGAAACAAGGAATCACATAATACATTAAAAACAACAACAACAAAGAAAAACCTCTTGTGTCCATGTCTTGGAGTTCATTTTGCTTAGCATCATTAGGTCCTACACAAGACAATATGTTGGAAATGATCTGTACAACTTGTGTTGGGGGAGTGGTTAGGGGGAGAGAAAGTAGGAGAAAAATGAAGGAAGGGGTAACAAGTTTGACAAGAAATGTACTTATTACCTTACTTATATAACTATAACCCCTCTGTATATCACCTTGACAATTTTAAAAAGGGAGAAAAAGAATAAAGACATGAAAAAGAAAAAAAGGGATATATAGACTACTGAGTAGCAGAACAGTTTGCTACCTCAGCTATCACCAGGCTTGGTAAAAACTTGCTGGCCTGCTTTGTTAAGTTGATTTCAGATAGTTGGAGCAGTGGCCTTGAACTATAAGGACTGTTTTTTTCTTGATACCCATTGTTGAGAATCTAGTATCCAGTGGAAAGAGTTCTGGGCTTGGAGAAAGGCTGTCCTAACCCATAGATAAACCATGTGACAAACTTGGACACAGAATTTCCAGTCTTGGTTTCCCCACCTGCAAAATGAAGAACTTGTCTACTTGGTCTCAATTTATTTCCAACTCAAAAATCATATATCATATATTTTAGACAATTCAGCCATCTGTCCACTGGCATGTGCGTATCTGTGGACAATGGGACCCCTAAACTATAAAGACTATAAAATCTTGGTTGACTATAAAGACAGAGCTCCAGATGACTTTCCAGAAAAGAGATGTTCCATCTTTTATGAATATTACATGCCTTTCACCACCTCTAGTTGGTGACAACCACAAATGATAAAAGATATTTGGATAGTCATCTGACAAACCATTGCATAAATGATATGCCATTCCTCTGGCTTGGGACTCTGAGCTGCAGCATAAAACGAGGACACTTGACACAATCCTTCAAGACTGTAACCCAAAACAAGGTGAGAAACAGGCCTCCACTCGGGGCAGTGAGTTGTTCCAAGTCAGCAGCTCACTTACTCATCCCCAAACAGAGACATCATGTTCTTTAGTTTGGCAACTGGAAAACAGCCCAGAAATGATTGAGCCTCCCAGCTAGCTTGAAGAGGAGTTTGATGGAGGTAAACATGAGCTGAGATCAACATTTATTGTTTGTTATCTACGCTGATTTATGATTCTCACCTATTAGTAGTTCCTTTGAGGTGGGTGAGGAGAAAGTTAAAACTTGTTCTGAGTTCATCTCTGTATCGGTTTCTCAGTGGTCACCTGGCTTGTTCTTTACTTTTTTAGGTTAGGAGAAGCAGAAAACTTACATGAGAACTATTATTATTTATTTATTGAGATTTTACTATGTTGCAGAGACTGGGGTAAATACTTTTCATTGATAAGTGGACTTTGTCATTAAAATAACTCTGGGTCCCAAAGACAGTTCAAACATATATGGGATGGTGAAACCGGGATCTCAGTGCAAATCTGTCTGACTTAAAAGTCAATATCCAGTTTACTAAACTTCATTTTCAGAGGACTGATGCAAAAGGGGAAGTACCAAGAGTTTCCAAGAAGAAGATATTGGTGTCTATGATAACAGACACAGTGTATTTCCTCTGAATTATCATCCTTAATACTTATTCTTCTGAATTATCTTTGTGGAAGTCTTGCTCTGCTTACATCGAGTCTTAGACTCCCATTTTTCATTAATGTAAAAATACTATGTATGCATAATCAAAGAAATAACACTTCTCTTTTAGCACAATATTGCTCAAAATGTTTGTCCTCTATGTTTAGTTAGACATGTCTTACATAGTGATTCAGCATGCATACCCATGTACATTCATCCATATAAATAAATACATATATATACATATATAGTGAGAAAATTTCAGGAAGCAGTATGTCTTTTAATTCACAAAATACATTTTGTTTTCTATTCCCCTCTACTTTACCTGCTTTCAACATACTCTTTATGACTCTAGAAGCTGATTTCATGACCTGCTAATGGGACCTGTAGTTCAACACCCTGTTATAGATGGGTTGTTTGATTGACAGGAGACAACCGCTCTGAGGTGAATGAGCAATTCCTTCACCAGCCTCACTACTCTCTTCTATTCCACTCTCTATACCTGCTCAGTGCTTACCAGACAAGAGCGGAATCTGATGCTTCCTATCAAATATTCTCGTTTCTCAAGATGCTTTTTCATTTCTTACTTCAAGGGAAGTCTGCCCTCTAATGATGCAAAAGCACCATTGATTTCAAAGACTTATTTCTTAAAAATGAACAAAAAAGAAATAGTCACATACAAAGGGGTTGCACAAGACATAGAGTTTGAACTTCATGAAAAGTAAAGAAATCTGACGCTAGAAAGGCATCTCTTCCTTCAGCTCTATATGGAGTAGCTACAGGTGAGAGAAAGAGGCAGCAGGTGGGAGAGAGAGGCAGAGTCCATATCCCAATGTAGACCAGCAGGATGCACTCTGGGCCTTGTATAGCAGCAAAGATCATTGAGAGGTGAGGCAGACACCCAATGTTGGAAAAGTGGAAGTTGGAACATGTCTTTTCTTGAAAGACATTTGATGACTTCTCCTATATGAGGAATCTCAGGGAACCTCAACTTAGAACTTTGCAAGCATTGAGCCAATTGCTGGGTACTGGTAGGTCATACTTGTAATCCTAGCTACTCAAAATGCTGAGGACCATAGTTTGAAGCCAGCCCTGGCAGGAAAGTCTGTGAGACTCTTATCTCCAATTAACCACCAGAAAACCAGAAGTGGTGCTGTGGCTCAAAGTGGTGGAGTGCTAGCCTTGAGCAAAACAAAAATACCTCAGGGACAGCACCCAGGCCCTGGATTTAAAAAAATACCTCAGGGACAGCACCCAGGCCCTGGATTTAAGCCCCATGACTGACAAAAAAATAGAGCCAGTGGACCACAAATATGCTTGTGTTGGTAGAGAGAGCTGCATGCCAAGGTCTATCTTGGGTAATGGAAAACAAAAATCTAATCCGTAGTTTTAGAAAGACTCTTAATTTAGACTCGAGGAAACAAAGTTGGAAGTTGAATGTATCCTTGATTCTGAATAGCTTAACTAGCATATCAGACAATTCTTCTAATGGACTTCAAGATGATTGCTGTGAAGACAGTAACCAAAGAACATTTACTTGTCTCTCTGTAAGGAAGGGCTGAGTGAGGGGAGGGGAGAATCAAGAGGCTGATTTCCTATGGCCATCTGTTTTATGCTATGATAACATTTTCCCAGACACTCAGAGTGATGTCATACCATATTATAACTGTTTGCCTCTTACTTGCCCTCAAATGACTACAACCTATTCTATAATAAAATCTTACTAAACATTTTATCTCCCATGATTTTGTTGATATTTCTGGTAAGGGAATGAATTATTATTTTTTTAATTCAGCTTGCCTTGACTGTACTAGACGTATGTAACAGTGGGCTTTGCCTTGCTATTTCCCACCCATCCTTCAAGATCCAGCCTACAGAGTGCCTTTGATATAGGTGAATCTCCAGAATTACCTGAAAGAATCAGAAATATCTCTCCTGGACTCTTTTTCTCCTTTACCTATTTCCCTATTTGTAGCCACCAGATTATAACTATGGACATTCTGGGTTTGAAGATAACAATGAATAGCTGCAGGTATGAGTCAGTGGTAAGTATAGGTGCAGAATTCAGAAAAAAAAAATTGTTAGAACCTAGGGAGATATCACCCCAATCTTTAATGTGTTTACTATGTTTTTCTTTGGAGTCACTGGGTTCCTTTGTACCTGAGGATGATCACAATGACAGCTTGTGTGTGCGTGTGCATGTATGTGCATGTGCCTTTGTATGTGTATGTGCCTTTGTATGTGTGCATAAAGGGAAATATTATTTTCAAGGGATAGCCCCAGGACAACTTATCAAAAACATTACAAACTTATAAAGTCTTGTCTGGGGGAGTGGGTTGATGAAACTATTCTTATTTGTGATTGGAAGAATGAACACTGTTGAAACCAAGTGCAATCGCCATTCTAAATCACAGGTAAAGGGGACATAAAGGTATATGTAGTTTTTCAAGGGGAAAGGGACACAGTATAGCTCTTATGAAACTGATTAAACTGAAAAATATTCCATTGTGTAGCATCTATAGTAAATATTACCTCTTGTAGCCTTTGCACAGCGAGAACTAATCTAGTCCTCCTCCCTGGTAGAGCTGTAGAAAGGCAAAAGGAATTTGGCATTATCAATGTGCCACTTTATCAGATATGAATTCATTTGTTTTTCTCCAAACCACTTATCAGCACGAACAGGGCTGGCTGGCCCATGTGTGAATTGTGCTACAAATACCCTTTCTGAGTTCCCCGGGGTTCAAGAATTTATTCTTTTTTTAATCTCCTAGTTTGTTTCCCCTGTTTGTTTGTGTTATTTTAACCTCTTACCTATTGAGGTAGCTTTCTGGGTCAGGATTCCTGTGAGGGCATTAGGAATGAACGCTGCTGAAGGAAATGCCTCACTTAGCTGTCTGGGGTGCAGTCTGTCGGGTAGGATTTCAGCTCTGGTAAGAAAACACTGGACATTTCGAAGTGAGATAAATTGCCTGGAGATGGGTCTAGGGTGAGCCATGGGGCCTTTTTTCATGCTGCCATTGTTTTCTTTCTCTTTCTGGGCACAATGGAAAATGTCCACTATGCATGGTAAGGCTCAGGTCAGCTACCCCGCACACTAAGCCATCATACCAGGAGAAGGAGAAAGAACCCCATTCCCTGCCTCACTTCACCTCTGAGGGCGCCATTGTGTCCTGAAACATGTTGAAGTTGGGTGGCCTCTAATTCACCCCCCGCCCCCCCGCACTGCCCCAGACTCTAAGGTCCGCCACGGATTTGTCAACTTCTGTATTTTGATACATGTTCTGGCCCACAGAACTGATCTACAGAAACCTCAACATCTGTCTCCTTCATCTACTTCCTTCATGTAGATGTATGTGGAAGGATTAATGTAGAAAGCCCTGAAGTTTTTCCAGTCCCTCCCTCAATGAAACCCAAGTCATAGTTTAAAAGGAAATACCTTGAAGTGCTCAGAGATCTCTCCACTAGTGAAATAAATGATAAAAGGTATCAAGAAAGATGTCTTACTGGACACATCTAATAGGAGAAATCAGAGTTCTTCATCTTTCTTTTAGTCTTGGTAAGATACATACTTAATACAACCTCTCTGAGGGTTAGCCCTGAATTGAGGTTGTCAGAAATAATAAGTTACAGGATTCTGTGTTTCTTCAGTATGGCACTGGTAGCTGGTAGTAACGGTGGTGGAAGGAATCTGAAAATTATAAGGGACAGTCTGAGTCCAAAGCTAGACTCATACTATCTAAGCAAGTTTGTTCAGCCTTTCTTAAGAAAACTTCCCAAGGAAGTGACTTCATAAAACCTCCTTAGGAAGGTCTTCCAGCTGTACAGTGTCTGAGGAGACCAGTTCAGTAAGGAAGTCTGGGTCTAGGTAAAGATTGCAAAGCTGGCAGCTGGTGGCCTGAGGCAGCATGAATCAGCTGTCAGGAGACCAGGATGGCAGGGCAGAGGTCCCATGGCATAAATATGTACTGGAGGTCAGAGCAAGAGACCCAGCAGCGAGGTGAGTTGGAGGTCATTGAGAAATCAGGTGTTTGAAGACTGAGCAGGGAAAATGCTTAACAGCTAAGAAAATAGCCAAGTTGTCTACCCACAGAATCAAATGCCGATGACTTACATCTATAATTCTAGCTACTCAGGAGGCTGAGATCTGAGGATCTTGGTGAGACTCTTATCTCCAATTAAACAACAAAAAGTCTACCACTCGAGTGGTAAAGTTAGCATCAGCTGTGGGCAAAGAAGAGGGAGCATGGGGCCTTCCATTCAAGCTTCAGTACTCACGTACAAAAATGACTTCCCACAATAACTCTAATGCAACCAGACTCTTAGACTACAATTTATCACATACAGGCATTGGCTTGAGGGTCCCTGCTATGGGTTTTGGGTTAGGATGGGCAGAAGTGACATTTGGAGATGATCAGCCCGAACCAACATCAGCAAGGCAAGAAGGTTGGCTTTAAATGTACTTACAAACAGAACCTCGCTATAAACATGAAACCCATTTCCATCCCTTAAGCTTAGTGTGAGGTAGGCTCTTTGCCTCTGAGCTGCCTAAGTGGTACACAACAAGCTGCATTATGTGAAGTTTTCTAGGATGGCTGTTCTCCAAGTACATGATGTCCTCTGACTCTATAGACCCCGCAGCTGAGGAGCTAGAGAGAGAAAATTGACCAGACCTCCAAGCAGAAGCACAACTCCCACCCCAAACTCATATCACCATTCTGGACAGATCCATGCTTCTGAAGCTCACTTTAAGGTAAATTAAATTTCCAGTCTTTAAATTCCTAACATGCCTCCTCCTTTAGATACTGGAAGGCTTACTCACTTCTGAAAGTGAAGGTGATAGTCATGCACCTGTGAGAAAGCATGCAACCATATAGTCAGCACGATTCTCTTCATTGCCCGAAATTAAATCAACTTTATTTGTTGGTCCTTGCTACTCCTATTTTTTTTTAAAAAAAAGGATAAAAATTATGAAAGATTTCCACATGTGGCTTTCATTCATCCAAGTAGTCACTAAAATCTGAAGTCATCTGGCTTGTTTTTCTTTTAAATAAATTTTAATGGGAAGAAAGACCTTTAATGTCCTATGTGCTAATTGGTAGGAGTGTTGACTTTGCCCTACAGCTTTTAAATAACTTTAAAATTATTTAGAAATGTTGCACATGGCTCATTGTAGGACCTTTGGGAAATACTAGTTATCTGGGGTTGCTGGGATCTTTCTGGTGGCTAGTGTGTTGATTTCAGGCCTGGTGGGAAAGGCTGGATAGTAAGATGAACTGCAAGGTAAGGGCTTCCAAGAAGCATGTGGATTTCTTCTTAGTGTGGCCACTGATTTTTTTTTTCTGCCTGAGCACAAAGGGAAATAACCAACCTGAAGGGTGTAAGACTCAGGCCCAGCTGAACATGTATCCTAAATCAGCACAGGTAAACCACCTGCTGTACTATCATTTATATCATCACGGTAGATATGTCCCTAACTTTGAACTCTATCTGTAATTCATTCTATATGGAATCCATAAATGTCTGGTGATTGAATGAATTCTATAATTTCAGAATCCAATACTTGATAAAAGCCTAAAACTATTTGTCACTCAAGTCCTGACTCCACTCTCTGTATTCCTTTCTTTCCAGCCCTAACCTTAACTCTCTCCCCTCTGCTAAGCTATTCAGCTGTAAAGGAGTAGATTTTTAAAAAATCGTTCTTTTGAACATTTATAATTTTTGATTCTGCATCCCTGAATTTACCATCTTGGCATTTTCTACAGTGTCTGTCAGCTTCTAAGAAATAAGTTTATCAAAGGAAAATTCTCAAAATGCTTTTCCTGGAGTGTTCAAGATATGTAGATCCTCAAGATTAAACATTTTATATGTTGAAATACTGAACTATTTCTGATTAAATTATTTGTCTTCTTCTGAAATATGAGAAAAATCAGAAACTATTGCTTCTTAAATTTTACCTAAAACAAACACACAGGTCTTGAAAGGAATTAGAAGGATATGTGGATAAAGTCACCCTATATTAAAAATACACAGTTTGAGCTGAGCACCGGTGACTCATGCCTGTAATCCTAGCTACTCAGAAGGCTGAGATCTGAATATTGTGGTTCAAAGCCAGCCCCAGGCAGGAAAGTCAGTGAGAATCTTATCTCCAATAAACCCCCAGGAAACCAGAAGCAGCACTGTGGCTCAAGTGGTAGAGTGCTTGCCTTGAGCTGAAGAGCTGAGGGACAGTGACCAGGCCCAGAGTTCAAGCCCATGACTGACCCCTATCCCCCCCCAAAAATACATAGTTTGGAAAACTAGGAAATTACAGAAATACAAAAATATCTTTGCTCAAATATTGCTCCAAAGATCCTCCATAAAAGGGAAGGAGAAATGTTAAGATAACTTGAAAATTTTATAGAATTTTCATATACTATAGAAACTTTAAATAACACAAAGTCTATAAGTAGATAAGCAAAAAATAAACAAGGTAATGTAAAAATAATTAAATTTCAGGTCTTAGTTGTTATTCCTAACACCTACTCTAACACTATCTTATGTTATTAATTGAAGAGACTTTTTGTCTTTATTTTGTCATTTCAGGTATCAGGAATTTTCTGAGGGAGATGCTGAATTGATTCTTCTTTGGAAAGTTCCACACAAGGTACTACACTAGCTCTGGATCACTGAGTATGAGTGAGGGGTGAATGAGTGAAGGAAGGAATGAATGCATTGTCCTGATTCCAGGATGATGTTGGTAGAGCTGAATTTTTTTTTTAATGATGGATATTTTGGCTCCCTTTGCTTAATAGAACTTCACAGCTTAGCAATCTGGAACTGATATTTGACATGTATGTATCTTTCTACCAGCTAATAGAATGAACCAAAGGAATTTACACTAATTCAATGTGGTGACATAAAAACAACATGAGATGAGGAAAATAAATTCTACTAATGTCAGAAATGAAAACTCCAGAAATGAAAAACAGGAGAAAGTTTCACTCAATGTAGTTTCACTCAATGTATCAACACTTGATTGGAAAAAGAGGTACATAGAACTGTTGGGTGCTATTTCCTTGAGAAACTAACATTTGAACAAAGACTGACAAAGGTATTAGTTAGGGCTGAGTTATAAGCATCGCTTGTGAGTTTTACTGAAACTAGAGAGATATGTAATGCTAAAACCCTCTAGGTGTCAGAGGGTACTAACTGCCTAAGATTCCAGATATAGTTCATTATGTAGATGGATATTATTGCTAAATTTTTACTACGAATCGCTGTGTGTATGAATGGATTCAGTATGACAGTGCAACACATGCATATCACATGCACTGACTGATCAAAACCAGCTTTCCTCTACTCACTCCCCACCGCCTTCCAACATCAAGCAATCACTATTCCTTAGTCAGGTCAACTTTGTTTAGCTTCTACTTCAGAATAAGAACATGAAATAAATGACTCTCTGAATCAGGTTTATTTCACTTTGTGTCTTCTAATTCCATCCATTTGGTTACAAATGATAGAATTTTACCCTGGTTTTTGATTGATAATATCCCACAGTGTAAACATAGGACATTTGCTACCTTTATCCATTAATAGAGACCTAGGCTGATTCCTTGTCTTAGCTATTATGCATAGTGCTGCAATAAACATAGGTATGCAGCTCTCTGTTTTGTATGCTAACTTTTTTTCCTTTGGATATACTCAGAAATAGGATAAACTGGATCATATAAAGCAACACACTTAGGCCCAATGATTCTATTATGGAACAATCTCCATCAAAGCCAAGTATCTGCTAGTTAGTTTTCAAACTTCAAGTAAGCAGAATATCTTAATGTATTGCGAAACAATTCTGTGAGAACTGGAGATAATAAGACACTATTGAACCATGCCTGTAAACCTAGCTACCATGGAGGCTGAGTTTTGAGGATTGCAGTTCAAACTTAGCCCAGGTAGGAAAGTCTGTAAGACACTTACATCCAATTCACCACCAAAAACCTGAAAATAGAGCTGTTACTCATGTGGTACATTGCTAGTCTTGAGCAAAACCCTTGAGACAGTGCCTAGGCCTTGAGTTCAAGTCCCAGGACTAGCACCAAGAACAATAAAAATAATAATAAGATACCATTGGAAAAATTTTTAGACTGCCACTAATCTTATGACATTAACTGTATAAGGTGATCCCATAAGGAACAAACAGACAAAGAAAATAAAACCAAACCTCAATCTTTTGGAAATTTGAGTCCACAACCTAGCCTGAGCTATCTCAGAAACACACAACTCTCACACATGCCTTTTAATAAATATACCATCACAACTCTGACTTTGACTAAAAGCTCCAGGAGAAGAGAAGGTTAAAAGAAAGGTATTTGGGGGAAGGGAAATGAAGGGATTTCCTAATTACTGTGAATAATTGGTCCCCAAATGGGATCACTCAATGTTAAACTCTAATAAAGTTGAGAAGTAGGTCAGGACAGAAGGGCCTTCATGAACATTGACAAGAAATCCCCAGGGAATTCCTCAAAGCCACCGTATTCCAGGTAGGTCCTTAGGTGAAGACACTAATCTAATGGTGGCTCTTTCCACCAGTGAGTTAACATCAACTCTAGTGATCAGCCCTTGCGAGCAACAGTTTTTGTTTCAAAACACATTCTCTCTTTTATATTTTGCCAGTTTTAAACTCGTCCTATTATCCCCAACTTCTTTGGATATACATGTGGTCCACCATCACATATATTCCAGATTAATCTCCCAGCTATTCCCAAGTGAATTTTTTTAATTAGGAGAACTGATCTCTCCATTGCTCATTTCAGATTAACATCATGCTGGTTATGCCTGAGAAATAACAACTCTGACCTGAATAAGCTGGTGAAAGGAAGCAGCCTTGAAGTAAGGAGACAGAAGAGTGACATTGTCCACCAGAAAGATGATACAGTCAGATTGGTAGTTTGGCCACAAGATGGGACACACCCTTAAAGAACCTGGGGACTGCAAGGTGGATGGAGGATGGGTGGGTATTCCAATACAATCAGAGCTGCTATCTCCCAGAATGACTCAGTTGTCACAACTCAAACCCACAGTTTAGTAAGCTGAAGGAGAAAGAATACTCCACCAAGTACAGATATCCATGAGCTTGGTTGGTTGGAGCTGTGACTACAGAAAGTGGCAACCCAGCTCCTGTCCCAGGGAAGTGTTCTGGGCTGGGCGTGATGCAGTGCCAGGGAGGATGGAGCCAAAGTACATGGAACCTCCTGCAGCAGATTTGTGAAGGCAGATTGTAGAAGCAGTCCAGATGTGTGGAAGGCTGGGTCTGCATTACACATAAACCCCTTTGTGTCTCCTTGCTGGAGGGAGTGGAAATACTCAGGAAGACCCCCTCGGAGAGAAGAAGGAAGGTCTGGACATTTCAACACTGGATTCCCCATGTCCTAGGCAGATTCTGTGTTGTCTACAGCTTGTGAACAATCCAAGCAGTCCCTTTCAAGTCTGTTTCAATCACTAGAGCCCACTTAGAAGGAATTGAAGAAACTCTGTGAGGCTTAAAAAAAAAGATGTTCATCCAAAAGAAGAATGGAGGCATGGTGCCAAAGCCACCTCTTTAAGGTTCTCAGGTAAACACATTAGGGGAGACATTGATAGAAGAGATGCTAAGAAGCTTGGGATACAGGAAGAAAAAGAACAACAGTGACTGGTAAGGAAAGAATAAAAACACAATGATGTCAGCTTTACAATTTGGATATGTAATACAGCAGGCAGAAGTTTACATATCCTATTCCAGAGCATGCCTGAGAAAGGGCAGCTGAAATGTGAAGACAGAAATCACCAATTATGGCCCTTGAGTGTTGCCTCATTATTTGGCATAGGTTGGGACAGCAGCCCACACTATCATGATGCCTGCTATGCAAATCAAAAACAACATTTCTAGAAGTTTAGCAAGAAAGCTGAGTTTGACATTTCCTTTTCTGACCAATACGTCACTTGTTTCTACCATCTATTGATCTATCTGTCTGTCTGTGTCTGTCTGCTGTCTATCTACCTATCTGTTTTTCATCTATCTTCTGTCATATATCTACCATCTACCATTCCTCTCTGTTTCTACATGTCTCCATTATGACTCTTTATCTATTGTAATATTAATTTAATAGTCATGGAGCCACTTTTAATTTGTGTTTATTCTTTCATGGGCTTTATATGATAATTTAACATATTTCACCCAAATAAAGACATTATGGCAATAAAATTGAGTGTAATGTTTTATTATTCACTAGTTTAATATCTGCAGAATTCTATTGATGTCCTTTTCATTAGTAATTCATCATTATTTGTGTTTTCTCTTTTTTACTTGAACATCATTGGTACAGATTTATTAAGTCAATTATATTTTCCCCAAGTACTAACCTTTGTCTCTGTTCATTTTTACAAAGTTGTATTTCATGTTTAATTTCATTCTCATAGACTAGTATTTTTATTGTTTCTTTTCTTCTTTTTTCCTAAGCTTTGGTTTGCTGCTGTTTCTGCAATTGCTTCAAATGGAGGTTTAAATCACAAAATTTCACTTTCATTTTCTAATAAATGTGCTTCCAGGTGACATTTACTCTCTAGCTAACTATGTTACTTGAGTACCATAGATTTCGTATCATTCATAACAAAATTATGGATAGATTTAAAGTTTATAATGCCTAATTTTTGGCTAATTTTATATTTGTTTTTCCTTTATATTCTGTTTAGTCTAATAGTCCCTGATATATTATTGTGGCCATTTCTGTTTAAGTTCTGCATAAAATTTAAATTCTACTAGACATTAAAATAATTATTTCATACAGTCAGCATTTATTTAAATTTCTATATGTTTTCCCATTACATTATTCTTTATTTCCTCCAACATTTCCATATTTCCATCTGGAATCATTTTCCTTGGGTCTGAAGGATTGGCTCAATATTCCTTAGTGCAATCTGTTTTTGAATAATTCTCTCATCTGTCTTTTTCTACAAAGCATTCATTTGTCCCCTTTTAATGAACTCAGGGGTCTGAATCTTGCTACTAAGTTGCTTTAAACCTTGATCACTGTCTCCAACTCCCACCTTCATTTTTGAAGGATGTTTTTACTCGATAGAGAATTCTAGATTGGCTGTTGTTTCCAGTCAACCTTTGAAAAGTGTTATTTAGTCAACCTCTGGCTTTTATCACTTCTGGTAAGAAACAGTTCTTGGTGTTCTGTCTTTGAAGGCAGTGGAGTTCCTTCCCACTTCTGGCTCTTTTACAGATTTTAAGATGTTGATTTTAAGTATTTTAACTATTATTTGCCTGTAATATGTGAAGTCTTTCCATTCAAAAATACCTCTAATTCCTTTTCACATATTTGATTCACCTGTCAAAATTATCCATACTTGTCTCTACTTTGTTCATGTTGTCTTATTTTCTTGGAGATAATAATCATACAGCTACTAAAGTCACTGCTGGTAATACCAATATGTTAATCTTCTACAGATCTGCATCTAGTATATATTTTCCTTTTTGTTATAGCCATCATTGATTCCTTATATTAATGACTTTTGAAATACTTTCTAGACATTGTGCACTAACAGCCATAGACACTTTAGCTGATATTAACTTCCAGCCAAGATTATGTCTAAATTAATGAAATTCTGATTAGTTCAATTCAGTCATAAATTCAGGCAAGTCACTGTTGGGCTTCCAACTACTTCTCATAGTAAGACCTACCTATCAGATTTGCTCCTGATCCTAGAGGCCTGAATATCTGACTATTTGATTGAAAGCCTAAAAGTCTCCATGTCTTCAGAAGAGACTCAGCTCTGCCCATACAGCCTCCTGTACTATGCATCTACAGAATCTCTCAGAGACCTTGAGAGGATTATACAGCTTTGAGTGATATTAAAGCTCATTTTCTTCTCCAAACTCTAGTCTGTGAGAGATTTTTACTCTTCTTCTAGAATTTTCCACATTCGTTCACCAGTGTTTCATGCAGTACCAGCCCAGCAAAAGTCCCACCAGGAAACTCAGTGGTATGTTTATGTCCCAGTTTCTACCTTATCACACAAGTGCTGCACAATGCCACAGCTTTATTTTCTTTAGGAAGAGGCATAACTAAGTATAAATAGATACCTACATTGCTTATAAATAGATACCAAAGCCCATATTGAGTCAGAAACCATAGGAATGAATTTTCACAAATATGAAAAAATGCATAACACATCATGTGAAGCAACTTTGTGAAATAAATTAATTAAAAGAAAAGTTCATAACCCATACTAAGAAAAAGCTAGTATTTTTCATGCATAAAGAAACTCTGTAAGCCGGATGCTGGTGGCTCACACTTGTAATCCTAGCTACTCAGGAGGCTGAGAGCTTAGGATCATGGTTCAAAGCTAGTCTGGGCAGGAAAGTCTGTGAGACTCTCATCTCCAATTAAATACTAAAAAACCGGAAGTGGAGCAGTGGCTTAAGTAATTAAGCACTAGCCTTGAACTGAAGAGCTGAGGGATAGCATTCAGGCCCAGAGTTCAAGTCCCATGACAGACAAAAAAAATTCTATAAATTAATATGTTTGATATCATCAACCAAATAGAAAGTTCTACAAAGTATATAATGTTATTATAGATTCTTAATTGTATTAAAATATGCACATCCTCATAATAAAAGGAAAGAAAATTAAATGTCACTGAGATACATCTCAGGAGATAAGTATGGACCAAGCAGCTCACTCATATTCTGTCTGGAAAAGACACTGAATAAATAAACATTATTTTATTGCTTTGATGAGTAGAAACTGGTATGACTTCTGTTGGGGCAACAACCAAAATTGATTTCCCATTCAACAAATACTCATCATTTTACTGCATATTTAAGTCTGTGAATGCACCAATGGATCTTACAGGTTAGCTGAATAAACAAGAGTTGAATGAGCATCTATTATGAATTTTTTTGAAAAAAATACTAAATATTGCAGCAGTACCAAGGAAAGCTTCCTAGAAGTGATATTGAAGTTGAATTCTGAAAAGAGAAGTAGTTGCATAGGCAAATTATTTTCTTTTTTTCTTTTTTTTTTTTGCAAATTATTTTCTTAACTTTTCCTATCTTGTTGCATATCAGAGGGAGACACATTTTCCTATTTTTCTCCAGTTTCAAAGTAAATTCAGTCAGTGGTAAGAACTGCGGATGTTTGGAAAAAAAGAGAGCACAGTTATTGAATTTTTGTTTCTTTTTCTTTCAAACACAAACTGAATCTCTTCCATGCTACAAGTTTAGCAAAATAGGGCTTCTTTTCCATGACTTTGTCTACTGCTCTGGTTTTTTTTTTTTAAATCTGGTTTCTTGAAGCAAATAACACTATTCTCTTTCTACATCACTTCTGGTCCACAGATGATCATTATTTATCCTTTGTAGCCAGCTCTTCTTTATTGTCAAGGTTGATGTACAAAGGGGTTACAGTTTCATAAGTAAAGAAATGAGTGCAATTCTTCTTGAACATTGTTATCCCCTCCCTTGTTTTCTCCCACTTTCCGTCCCTCCCAAATTCCCTGCCTACAAAGTTGTAACGTTCATTTCCAGCATAGTGCCTTGTGAATATCATTGTTGCTTTGGTTCACCCTTTGTCCTTTGTCTCACCATTTCTGTGATCCCCCTTCCATCCCCAAGTCAGATAAACTTACATACAATACAAAGGCTACTGAAATCAAAAAGAGTGACAACAGGGGGTAAACCAAAGGAAAAAAATGAAAGAAAAATGAAATAACTACATACAGTACACTAAGAAAAAACCCTCTTGTTTCCATATCTTGTAGTTTATTTTGATTAGCATCATTTTATAAGGCCATATGTACATAGCCATTGAACTATTGTGATCCTCTGTTAGACATACACTAATTATTGGAAATGAGGGGAAACAGGCAGCCAATGTTTCTTTGGGTCTGGCTTACTTCACTTACTATGATTTTTTCCAAGTCTTTCCATTTCTTTATGAATGGGGTGATGTCATTCTTTCTGATGGAGGCATAGAATTCCATTGTGTATATATACCACATTTTCTTGATCCATTCATCTACTGAGGGGCATCTGGATTGGTTCCATATCTTAGCTATGGTAAATAATGCTGCAATGAACAGAGATGCGCTGGTAGCTTAGTGAAACACAAGATGAATCTCTTCCATGCCCATCTCTTAATTGCCCCATATCCCTTCCCTGTTTCCTCAGTTCTTCCATCATTGAAGGATCCAATTCCTTGTATTTAATTTGTTTCTCTTTGAAAATATAGTTTTCATTCTCCTGGTGGATTATGATTTACCTACCAGACAAAGAGGACTGGTACTACAAGGGAGAATAGTATGTCCTAAAAAATGAGATTAGTCAGAGGAATAGAAAGAATAGAGTGAAAGAAAGAACAAATGGAATGGTCTAGTGAGATTACATGATTTTGAGGGTCACCCTAGCTATAACATGTTGAATGAGAAAGCAAAGAGAAAACTGGAGGAATAAGCACCAGTTGAGAGACTGCAGTAGAAATTTAGACAAATAATAGTAATACAAATGGATGTAGTACATGAAGATAGAGAAGAAGGGACTGGAGGATATTTAAGAATAAGGATGAGTAGAACTTGGTTGCAAAGAAATAGAAGTAGATAGAGAGACGGGGGGGGGGTGAGAGATATTCTTTACATCTACTATTTCCTCAACATTATTCTTTTTTGGTCGGTCATGGGGCTTGAATTCAGGACCTAGGAACTGTTCCTGCACTTTTTTGCTCAAGTCTAGTGTTCTACATCTTTGAGTCACAGTGCTACTTCCCATTTTCTGGTGGTTAATTGCAAATAAGAGTCTCACAGACTTTCCTGCCTGGGCTGACTTTCAATTGTGATCCTCAGATCTCAGCTAGAATTGCAGGTGTGAGCCACCAGTGCCTGGCTTCCACTATATTTTTCCTCCATTATTTCCTCACTTTGCTAATTCAGTTGAGGAAAGTTTCAGAGAACATATTTTTTTCCCCAATATTCTCATTTGAAGGCTCTTCATTGATTCTTAGAATCTTGCCCCTAATAAAACAGGTGAATCATTCAAGTATTCCCATGTCCCTTTTCAAACCTTTAATAACTGAGCTTATGAGAGAGATTAAATTCACAGCATTCCTAAAGCATACTGGTGCTGTTGTGCCAGAAATAAATGAGGCCTCTGTTTGGCTCATCAGTTTATTGAGGTTGATAACACAAAGAAATGCTTGTACAATCCAGACATATCAAAATAAAAAAAAAGTCAATGTCGCTACTACAAAGTACAGTTTTACAAACATTTATTACTGTGTCTCCAAACAGTTTCCAATTCTTTATTGAAATTATTCTAGGAAATTGGAAGGAAAATGTAGAAAAAAGAAAGGAAAAAAAGTAGATAAGACCCATTCACAGTCCAGTTAAGGAAGGAAGGAAAAATGGCTCTGAAGAGAATGGGCTATAAATCTCCATCAGGCCTCGGAGCTGAAAGTCTCAAACTTGTTTACAATTTGTCTCCCGTTTATAGTAGACTATTGGAAAAAGGTAATTGGGAGAGGTGAAAGAACAGGGAGAAATGGGTAGAAGCCATATCATTTCTGAGTTTCTACTGCAGATTAACCCCAATTTATCAGGACCTCATCCCACAGGACCCATCCTGGGGGACCTTAAGGGACTGGTCCTCTCACACAGAATCAGGCAACGGATCAATGAACAACACTGAGATCATGTGCCTGAGTTCAAATCCTGGCTTGGTAATATCACTACAGCTAGTGGTAGCACAAGTCACTTAGAATACCAGGATTTCCATCTGTCAAGTAGAATATCAGGTCAAGATTAGAAGACAATTCCATTCACAATAGCACTAAAAATAATAAACTACTAAAAAAATATGCTCAGCTCTTGCTATAAAAACTCAAATTCATGGACGTACACCCTAGGTTCCAGGATTGGGTCAAAGAGATATCTGGATTCCATGAAATCTCTGTCAAAAATCTCATATCAGTTTCTTCCCAAAGAACAAAAAAATCTACCAGAAAGTTCACATGGAAATCTCAAGGGACTCTGAGTGGCCACGACAGTCTTGGAAAGGGATAATGAAGTTGAAGATATCACACTTCTCTGATTTCAAACTCTGCTACAAATCTACAGTAATAAAACAGCATGTTACTGACATAAAGTTAAGTGAATTTTGACAACTGAGACAGTCAAGTAGAGAACACAGATTCTTTGCAACAATCAGCATCAGGGTAAAATGGACACAAAGATAAAATAGGGCCTTACCTTCCCACATGCAAAAATGAACTCAAAACAGATCAAACCCTAAATCGAATTGCTGCATTTAAAAAATCTTAGAAAAAGCAATATTAAATGCTTGGGAAACTCTTAGAGCCAGGAAAATAGCAAAGGATCTAGGTAAATAGCAAAACCCATGCCATTCACCATGACTAGCTCCATAGAACAAAGAACAAGCTACGTACATATTTTATTTAGTCTAATAGCTATGTGCATACAATCACATAAAACAATATTTATCAAATTAACTTGGCTGGGAAGTTGGCTCAGTGGTAGAGTGCTTGCCTTACATACATGAGGCCCTGGGTTCGATTCCTCAGCACCACATAAGCAGAAAAAGCCGGAAGTGACACTACGGCTCACATGAAAGAGCACTAGTTTTGAGCTGAAGAGCTGAGGTACAGAAACCAGGCCCAGAATTCAGGCCCCATGACTGACAGAAGAAAAACAAAAAGAACTCCAAAAGGGGAAACAAGAAGTTTTTGTTGCTGTTTTGGTTTTCTGTCCCTTTAGTTTTGTTAGTAAGTTTATCTTTTGTGGTAGGTAAGAGGGAGAGCACAGAAAGTGGGGAGAAAGGGTGAGCAAATTCAGCAGTGACACTTAATAGGTACTATGTTGAAAACAAACTAAACAGATTGTGGATGTGGATAGAAGGGCAAAACTGGGAGAGATGGAGGGAAAGTGTGACATTGTTCATCTGACTTAGGTAACTGTAACCCCTTTGTCTATCACCTTTACAAGAAGAATTATACCCCCTCACCACACACAGGTAGGGGACTTATTTCTAACTCTTAGTGATATGGCCAAATGATTGGGGTAGGTATGGAAGCGATGATGCCTAAAGATACAAGGACTGCTAAAATCACAAACTTGTAAAGATTGAATTAAGTCATGAAGTCCTGATTCCTAGTGGTGGAAAGTCCCTAATCAATATCTGAAAAAAATTTCCAGGAAAGGAAACAAGGCAATTCATTACCCCTTTCAGATCTAATAGCTTTCCTGCTTCCTTAGAGTAGATCTGCTTTTATACAGCATGTACTGTTGAGTCTAGTTTTATTCGTTCAAGAGAATTTGCCACTGCATGTGAAGTTATCCATCACAAATCTTTAGCCCAACATCTCATTCCTGGCCAGTAGAAGAGGTAATCAGCTAGGACACACGATGATTTTAACAAAGAAGCTAATGCTTTTACTTTGTTAAAGGCCAAAGGATGTAACAGTCACTTCATGGTTAACATTTTTTCCCCAAACACACAAACCTTTGTATGAGTAAATGCCTGATGAATAAATGAGTACATGGAAAGCAATGAGTATGAGGTTTAGAACCATGAAATGCTAAGTCAAACAGATCTTTGTATCTTTGTTCAAGAATCAGAAGCCTGTCGCTTTTTGTTTGTAACTGTACAAATTGAGCTCTTCTTCTAGAATAAATACTAGAAGTATGGCTCTTTCATATATCGCTTAAAGCTGAGAACTAAGATAAATGAAAACAAGTAAGAATGATGCAAACATAGCTCAAATTCAGAAAGGTCTATTTAAAAAAAATCAGAGACAACAAAAGTACAATTCTTCTCAAAGACATGACGGAGCTCTCCATCCTGTCCAGGGCATGAAGCGATGCTTCCAAGGAAGCCTGTATCAGGTGAGATGACACCCTATGTGGTACCCAATGCCTCAGCAGCATATGTCAATGACTTCTCAAGGCCGTCACTGCAGCTTTTCCAACTTTATGAGCTAGCCTGGACAAAGATTGATCTTCAAAGATTGTCCTGGCACCTACCACAGAACTGACTCCATTTTTAGGATAAGAACTCATTGGCCAAAGCACAAACTGTTAAAACTTTCCTTGCCACTCATCTACGCACTCTGATTTATAGCATCGCTTAGAGATTTCTAGCGGCTTGAATCACAGTTCCAGGCCTCGGAAATATAAGCAGGAGATGGGCCATCTCACCAAAAATTTCCTTTCCCACATGTGGATCAGATTAAGAGAACCATGGCACTGATTCAACCACCAGTGTCACCAGATTTATAGATGGTACATGTCGTGTCTCCAGATCCCACTCCAGTGCCTTCTGGGCTTTTCCCTGTTTATTGTTCTCCTACTTGGAAAAAAGAGGCGTTCCTAACCCACCAGAACAGACAGCCCATGGGTATTCTTAGTACCAGGGAGCAGGTTGATGGTAACAGCTGATTTTTCAAAATAAAAATGAAATAAACACAGGATAAATTAATATCTTTAGAACGTGCATTGTCTGAAATAGCCTTGAGGCTCTAGATGGCCTCATATAGAAAAATTTCAAAGAAGAAAAACACATAAATCTTTGTACTAAATTGAGGAAGAAGGAAACAAAAAGCTCCTGATACAAAGTGATGCTCTAGAGGGGCCTTCTACTGGACCCCACCTTCCAAGCCCAAGGTTACCCAGTGGTGGCAATTAGTCTTTGTGTGCTCTGGCTTTCTCAAGAATACATGATCATATCACTTTTTCAAATGGACTCAGTAGAATTTCCATCTCTTCTTCCTTTTATTTTTTATGTTATTACTTTTTTATTTAATTTTATTGAAGAGGTGATGCACAGAGAGGTTACAGTTAGACATGTAAGGTAGTGAGTACATTTCTTGTCAAACTTGTTTCCCCCTCCCTCATTTTTCTCCCACTTTCCCTCCTTCTAACCCCTCCCAAGTTGTACAGGTTATTTCTAACCTATTGTCTTATGAGTATCACTGTTGCATTTGTTTACCCTTTGTCCTTTGTCTCACCATTTTATTATTTCCCTTCTCTTCCTTAATTCAGATAAATGTATATACAATACCCAGGGTACCAAAATTAAATGCGGCGACAACAGGGGATAAACCATAGGAAGAAAAACACAAAAGAAACAAGAAATCTTATAGTGCAATTAAAAAAAACAGCAAAGAAAAATCACTTGTTTCCATATCTTGGAGTTCTTTTTTTTGGGGGGGGGGTCTGGTCGTGGGGCTTGAACTCTGGGCCTGGGCACTGTCCCTCAGCTCTTCAGCTCAAGGCTAGCGCTCTACCACTTGAGCCACAGCGCCACTTCCGGCTTTTTTCTTTTTGCTTATGTGGTGCTGAGGAATCGAACCCAGGGCCTCGTGCATGCAAGGCAAGCGCTCTACACTGAGCCACCTTCCCAGCCCTCTTGGAGTTCATTTTGCTTAGCATCATTTTATATGGTACATAGTAATTAAGCTATTCTACTCATCTGCTAGGGCTATCCCGGACATATACTAATTATGATTGAATGTATGTTTCTTGGGTTCTGGCTTACTTCATAGGTGAACAGATCAAGAAAATGTGGTATATATGCACAATGGAATTCTATGCTTCCATCAGAAAGAATGCCATCACCCCCATTCACAAGGAATTGGAAATATTTGGAAAAAATCATATTAAGTGAAGTAAGCCAGAATGTTTCTTTTTTTTATCAGTCCTGAGGCTTGAACTCTGGGCCTGGACTCTTCCTGAACTTTGTTCTGCTCAAGGCTAGCACTCTATCACTTGCACCACAGTGCCACTTCTGGCTGTTTCTGAGCAATTAATTTATTAGAGATAAGAATCTTATGAATTTTCTTGCCCAGGCTGGCTTCAAACTGCAATCCTCAGATCTCAGCCTCCTGAGTAGCTAGGATCACAGGCATGAATCACTAGCATCTAGTGTCCATCTCTTCTTAATCCTACTTCGTCACTTTCATGAGACCCTTGATGACCCTTCAGCAGAAACCCACAAAGCTTGGGCGTTATCTCCAATGTCTACACTACCCATGGAAAATCATTACAGCATTTTGTGTGTGTGTGTGTGTGTGTGTTTTCACACTTTAAAGAGTCAAACAAGATTGCTAGTGCAAAGAACCCAATGGTGCCCTTGGCAAGCGAAGGCCTGTGAAATGGTATGGGGTTGGTAATGATCCAGCTCCGATGTTGCCTCCATTTTTGAGATGTTTATGGCATGTCTCTGTTGATAATCTACCTTGGCTGCTATCTTGCTGAATGAGCCTCAACGAGCTGAAAGCAATTAACACTAGGAAAGTGATGTCTCGTCTTCTCAGAGGAATAGGGTAGGACCTCCTTAGGCAATACCATAGATTTTATTACTGCTCCTCAAGCTTTGCTTTTAGGAAGGAGTCTGAATTTCCAAAGCTGCATCATGCCAAGTTGGTCAAAGGTTAATTTAGTCAAAGGTATTTGCAGGATAAAGGCCAGGTGAGACATGATTGATGCAAAGCTGTTCTTTTCTATCACTTTTGTTTCTTGTCTCATCCAAAAACAATTTCTGAAAGATAATCATTCATTCAACCACAGCCTAGCAGAAGCCTGCTCTGTGTTAGGTGCAAGTAAAAAACTCACAAAGGTAACAACAGATGTGGTCCCTGGGCTTCCGTGTGAACAGGCTGGAGGGACCACTGGAATAGTAAGGAAACTGAGACACGTAAATAATTATTAGCTGTGCTCATTCTAGAAAGTAAGAAACTATCTCTGATGAATTGTTCCAGGGAGGAAAAAGAGATTAGCCTGTGCGAAGGTCATGGAACAGAAATGAAGTTAGATTTATCCTAAAACCCTCTTCTGGTAGAGAGAGAGAGAGAGAAAGAGAGAGAGAGAGAGAGAGAGAGAGAGTGTGTGTGTGTGTGAGATATCATGGCTTGAACTCAGAGGTCCCTTAATGTCTTGCTGTTAGTTAGATTTTTTCTTAGCCTGCCTGCCCTCCTTCCTGATCTGATCCTCAGATTTCTGCCTTTTGAGTAGGATTAAAGGTGTGAGCCACCATGCACTCAACTCTCCTGGTGACTTTTAAAATGCAGCAACATTTTGAGGGTCACTTATGTAGAGCCCAGTACTTCTCCCAAGGTGGGCAGTTGATAAACATCTGTGATTCAAACACTTGGTCCATTAGCTTTCCCAGAGATTTCTGCCAAGACCAGCAGGCAGTACCAATATTCCCCTACCCCCTCCCAAGCAGGCTAAAGCCAAATTGTGAATAATTAGAAATGTAAATTCCAGGATGATTGTCCAAGAAACCAAACTCTTCCATCTGTCAGGTAACTAATACTTTTGGCAAGTTGGTGAATCTATGGAGTCCTCAGGGCTCACCTCTCTAGTGGTTCAGCCCAGGTGAGGAGATACAGTCTCCAATAAGGCCTCCTCTCAAGGCATCCTGGCTTTCCGGTTTCTTTGCCCAACTGGGAGGAACCTACACTGGAGGAAACCCTTTTGGGGCAGCCTGGTAACATTCTTATCTAATGAGCTCGGAACAGAGTGTCCCTGCCCTGGCCTTCACAGGGGAGACTGGAGAGAGAGGAGGTGTGAAAGAGTACAAGATGTGATCCACTGGGAGCCATGCAGAGGACAGGTCTCTGGGGAAGCCCCCGGGTATTTCCTCCACCTGTGCTCTGAAAGAAATATGCAACTAACCATGCGTAAGTCAGGGAGCTGGACGTAACCACAATGCCCCGCATCCAGGCCCATTAGTGACAGTGGGCACAGTCAGCCAGCCATTACCCAGGAGCGGCCCAGGCAGGACCAAGACACACCCTGCAAACCCAGAACCTTCCACCGGAGCTTGCAAAAGGTTTTCACGAGAAAATGGCGCATGCAGTTCCTCAGATCTCAAGGCCTTTTCCCCCCATTAAAAAAAAACAATAAAGAAGAAATAACTTAGTTGAGTAATTATTGAAAGGGGCATTGTGGGAAAATAGAAAAGGAAACGGGTGCAACAAGTCTGACTTTTTAAGACTCCCTCCAAATTTATGGAGAAAACAAATTGCCCTCCCCACCCCCACCCCCCACCCCCCCATTCCCCCCACCCCAACCCCCCCACCCTCGCTTGTTTTTTTTTTTTTGGTATGTAATATCAGCACTCAAGGCCTGAGTGCTGTCCCTGAGCTTTTTTTTTCCCTTAAGAATAACACTCTGCTACTTGAACCTAGACACATCTCTACTTCTGGCTTTGTGGTGGTTATTTGAAGATAAGAGTCTCACAGGCTTTCCTGCTTGATCTGGCTTCAAACCACATCATCAGAAATCAATCTCCTGAGTAGCTGGGATTACAGGTTTAAGCTGCCCAGCACATAGCTGGTTTCTATTCTTAATGGTTAAAATAATCTATATCCTCATATGCAGAAAATGTGGTAAAAGCTCAGAAACAGCTGTGTTAATTATTGCAGGCTTTTCATTCAATGATTGGTTCAGCAGGATAAAGAGATTTCCAGTTGGGGAATACACAGTCTAGTGGGAAATAAATTCTCACATGCTGCATCTAAGCAGACTTGAAGAGTTATCTGGGCTAAAGGATATGCAAACATATGTTACTTCCTCATATATAAATGTCTTTGAAAGAAGGAACCTCAAAATCTAAGATGAGATGGGTATCAGGGAGATAGCATACTTTGGGGGGTAAACAATCCCTTTCATGTCAGTTATACATGTCTGGTACCTTTCTTGAGCTAGTGTCTCAGAAATTGGCTAGCCAGTCCCACCAGTGGCTAGGTACCCATGGTACCCAACCGTGAATACAACCTAGTGAGACACAGTTCTTAGCCAATTCCCTACCTGTTCTGAGGTACCCTGGAGGTACAAAAAGAAAACGTACTCATTACTGCCTGATTCTACTGACTACCCAACTCAAATATCCTTTAAGCGTGCTAGGCAAGGATTCTATATGAACAGATCCTTTATTGTTTTGGATACCTGTAACCTGCCTTCTTTCTCCTTAGATGTTCCACCAATCTCCTTTACTCACCATCTTCCTAAGCTGATAGCTTGCTTTCTATTTTAGTATATTGAGTAGTACTTGTAGAGAAACTTCCCATTCTTTCATCATTGTATCTGTCCAACAGCTGGAGGCCCACGTATCCACTCTCTGTCCTTTGGCAAAGGATAAGTAACATTACTGCTAACCAAAGCACTTACAAAATTGATTCCATTCCCGCTTAACATCCCCAAGAGTGAGGTCTCCCTCCTACATAAATATGTACCTCCCATTATAGGGTTGCCACTATATATAAACATGCTACATGACTTCTTCCTTGTTCAACTCTTTCTCCATGGCCATGAGAACACAACTTTTCAAGGGACCTTTGGAATATTTTTTGACATGATCTCTATACCCTTTTTGAGTCAAATTCAATCTGGTATTTGTATCTGCCACTCTGTGATAACCATTTTTGTCAAAACATAACTGATGTGGTGGTGCATGGCCTTAATTCCAGCTACTCAAGAGGTAAAGGTTGGAGGATGTCAAGTTCAATGCTAGCCTGAGCAAAGTGAGCAAGATCCTACCTCAGAAACAAAATAGAAACAAAAGGTATCGGGTCATGGCTCAGGTGGTAAGAGTACTTACTTAAGAAGAACAAGAACGCTTACATAACAAGAATATTTAAATTCTTAGTATTTAAAAAATATCATTTGGAAGTGGCACTGTGGCTCAAGTAGTAGAAAGCTAACCTTGAGCTGAAGAGCTGAGGGACAGCACCCAGACCCAGAGTTCAAGCCCCCTCATCTACAAAAAAATAAAAAATATACACACACACACACACACACACACATATATATATATATATATATATATATATATATAATTTGAGCCTCCTATCATCAGATTTAGTAGTAAATTTTTGACCTTCTCTCTTCCAAAGGCTGACCTCAAACTGAGACCACTGAGATTGCCACTTTCCATACAGCTATTATTACAGGACTGAGCCACTGCATTTGGCTTTCTCCTTTATTTTTTATTTTAGTTTCCATTGTTATTATAAAGGTGATATACAGAGGAATTACAGTTACATAAGTTAGGTAGTGAGTACATTTCTATTTGGACAATGTCACCTCTTCTCTGACTCTCTCCATTTTTCCCTTCTGTCTCCACCCACAAGTTATATAGTTCATTTTCAACATAGTGTTTAGTACCACTACGGTATTTGTCCACCCTTCCCCTATACTCCCAAAGATAGACAAATAAACAAACAAGACAGAAAAGAAAACAAAAACAGCAACAAAGAAAAGGCCTCTTGTCTCCATTTCCTGGAGTTCATTTTAATAAATACTATTTTATATGATCAGAGGCACATTGGCATTGTGCCTTTGTGTTCCTCCCCTAAGAATATCCTCATTTGGTCTCACTGTATGTCAATGCCTAGAGTCCTATATAATTTATCATGTCGCAGTAGATTATAGATCTAGCTTCCACATATGAAAGAAAACATGCACCATTTGTCTCACTGAGTGTGGCTTACCTCGCTTGACATGATTTGTTCTAGATCTATCCATTTCCCTGAAAATAACATCATATCTCCCCTATTTTTATCCACTGTAATTTTATTGATCTGCTTCAATACTTGCCATCTATTTCTCCATAGAACAACTAGAGTCATCGTTTATTGATACATGTATCTTCTCTGCTTAAAATCCTCTGGTAGCTAAAATCTTTCAATGGCCAACCAGGGCCCACATAACTTTACCTGCTGTGCCCCGAATTCACACCTGTGTGATTTCAACCCGCATCATGCTCCCACTTGCTCACTGCCCTCCTAGCCACTATGTCGCATATTAGATAATCTACTACCTAAGTCAGTGATTTGACTTACTTGCTTACTTATCTCAAAACTCTCCCCATCCCAACCTCACACTGTGTAACTGAATAGTTTGCTGCCTCTCTGCCTGACAATCTCCTCTCCAGGGCTCCCGATCATCAAAACCTTCCCCAGTCTCCCTCTACAAAATACATTTCCCTCCTTTTCCACACTTTATTGTTCCTCTATAACTTATGCACACACACACACACACACACACACACACAAAATCAGGACATAGATCGCATTTATTATACTTAGTTATTTCCATTAGAGTGAAATCTTTATATTCCTGCTTTATTTATACCACGTAGAACAGAAATTGCTGCATTATACACATGCAAACTCTTCAAATGGATGGATAGATGGAAGGATGGAAGGGTGAATGGATGAATGTACAGCCAATTTATTCATTGCAGCAGTGGAAAAATGTCAAACAAATCAGACAACTGTTAGCTCTCAAAGAAGTTGTATTTGACTTTATTCTTCAATTATATTTGACTTTATTATTTAGGAATCTATTGAGTGACAAGCATTGGGGTGTGGAAAAACACGAGTTGTCTTTCACTCTTCTCTAGAAATCTACAGAGCAGTAAGGAAGGTAGTAATAAAATGATGTGGAAAAAAAGCATATAACACATTCAGGAGAACAGGAGAGCAATGTTCACCTGGAAAGAGTTTCATAGTGTCCATACATATAGAGGTGCTGCTGGATATGTATAGCTCATATTTGTTGAGCTCTTATCATATGTTAGGCACAGTGCCAAGTACCTCCCACATCTTAAATCATTTGTGGTTCCTAGAGATCAATACTATTTTAAATCCCATTTTACAAAAGATAAGATTGAACCATAGAAAGTCAAGTTAACTGACCCAAGGTAACACAGAAGACAAATGATGGAATTAGATGAATAATAAAACTGAAAATTCACTAGAAATCAAGAAGACTCCAGAACTGCCAATAGTCAAAGGTGTTCTCCACCTATTTTTAACTATCTGATTAATGTAGGATGCAACCTGGAAACCATCCCTGGTTAAAAAAAAATATTGTACTTTGATTGCATGTAGCCTCTCTCTGCCAGATTCACAAAAGACATGTTAAGGTCATAGACCACTGCTGTTCAAACTTTAATATGAATAGGGATCAAATGGTTCTTTTTAAAGGTTGTATGAGTCAGTGTGGGTAGGACTTGAGAAGATGTTTACGTCACACAGAGCCAAAGTTTCACGTGCACACTTGTAATCCTAGCACTTGGGAGGCTGAAGCAGGAGGATTATGAGTTCCAAGCAAGCCTAGGCTACATGGTGAATTTCAGGCCACAGAGCTTGTCTTAAAAACACAAATTAACAAACAATTAAAATTTAAAAATACTAAAGAGGCAGGAAATAAGGCTGGTGGTCCATACACTTGCTACTTTGAGTGGGTAGAACCTAGATAATTTAATACCTTCAAATGACTGAAGAATTATCCAGTGCTGGACTGAAGTCATGGATCAGCAGAAATGCAACTACCTGGCAAATAGGAGGCTCTGAATTCAAACCCCAGTACAGAAATAAAGATGTTGACCATTCTGTAATTTAGCACGTGTAGCAACCAATCCAAATGCATGGAACATGAACTATAGTGGAAGCTGAGCATCCTCTATCTATTTTGCCTCTGCAACAAAGGAAAGAGTCACAAGATGGTCTCAAAAACGTTGCTAGTGCACAACTCCTGCCAGTTTTTATGTCATTTATAGTTTCCTTAACAAAAACAAAACATAGAGATGAAATTGGCTTCATCCCCAGCCCTTTAACTTACCTATTGTTCCCAGTGGATCAACAGCTAGCTCTTAAAAAATACCATTTTCAGTTTATCTTTAACCAAGAAGCTAGGTCTTTTCCTGATCTTTGGCTGGATCGCAGCCTAAATAGAAGCCACCCAGTGAAAGAGCCTTGCAGGAGTCATTCTCTTGCTTTTCCCAAGAGGAATATCAGACAAAACATGGAGCCTGTTCCCCCTCCAGAGCCCTATCCAGAGGCCCTTCTATGTAGAGATTCTACCCATAGGCTTCCTTCTTGCAATTTCCTGCGCCTCTACTCTTTCCTACTGAACACACCTGGAGAAGTGGGAAGGCTGGGGGAACCTTCCTTTCCCAACATTGTACAAAAATTTACCAGACCACAAACCTCTGGCAGAGCCAAGGAAATGAAGCTTGTAGTCCCAAGCAGGCACTACTGGACAGATGGGCCTTGGCATTTCCACAGGTAGGTGTAGCTGCAGAACAAATTTATCAGCACCTCAGGATCATAGGTACACAGTCCTAAGCATCTGTGTGCGTATCTAAGATACAGAGAAGAGAGATCATGTCTTTATTACATATAAAATATGTTCAGTTTTTGTTTATGCTATGTATATATGCTATGTACACACAAATACCAAAAATAATATATGTATTTCACAAATGCTGCATGTGTATGTGTATATATGTATGCTACCATTTGTCTGTATGCATAAGAAATAGGGATAACCTATATAACATGGATTATAAATTTATTACATAATATATATGCTATGCATGCATGTGACAGCATGCATTTATACAGAAACTTATATACCAAAACTGTGTATATGTATATATATGAAGACATGTGTGCACATACAACATGTATGTTTTCGTGGGTGAAACTGTGTCATACTAAAATTCCTAACCCCTCAGAATGTGACTACATTTGGAAATAAGGCCTTTAAGGAGGAAATGAGGATAAAATTAGGTCATCTGAGTGTCTGTAATCCATTACAATTCCTGTTCTTGCACAAAAGGAAACAAAGACAAGACAGTAGAGTGGGGATCCTGTCCAAATGAGAACACAGCACATCTCCAAGCTAAGGGAAGAGGCCTTAGGAGATAATAATCTTGCTTAGTAAGGCCAGGCACCAGTCACTATAGTCCTAGGTACTCAAGGAAGCTGAGATCTGAGGATCAAGGTTCAAAGCCAGCCCAGTCAGGAAAGTTCATTAACCATCAGAAAACTGGAAGTGGCGCTATAGCTCAAGTGGTAGAGTGCTAGCCTTAAGCTGAAGAGCTGAGGGACAGCGCCCAGGCCCCAGAGTTCAAGCCCCACAACCGACAATAATAATAATAATAATAATAATAATCTGCTAAGGTTTTGATCTTGGAACAAACACAGCAGTTATACTCACTAGACACTTTGAAAACAAACTACACAAGTTATAGGGATAAGAACAGGAGGGAAAAACTGGGAAAGAACAAGGGAAAGAGATGACATCATTAAAAAGCAATGTACTCTTTACTTGACTTATGTGACTGTAACCCCTTTGTCCATCACCTTTATAATAACAATAAAAATGTATGGAAAAAGAAAATAAATTTGTATTGTTTAAGCCATCCAGCCTGAGTTATTTTGTTAAGGCAGCTCTGCCAAACTAATACACATACACACACACACACACACACACACACACACACACACACACACACACAGAGTCACCGAGTCTGGAAACAAACGAGATTTATTATTATCCCATTAAAAATGGGATAACAATATTATCTCAGAGTCCAGACTTCATGGTGTTCTGCTATAGGATATACATATACAGTTGTCTTGGCCTTATTCATGCATGAGGAAAAAAAACAAGAGTATAAAGTAAATATCAATTTATAGATACGTTTGGAAAATAACTTAAAGTTTTCTGCCAGATTTGGAGGTGGAAGTTTCTCTTTCTGGGACAGTTAACTCCTTCCAAGTTACTTTTCCTCTGATGGCCATTGGGTTCCATCGAGTGGCTCAGCCATGCCCCTTCCCTGGGCCTTTCAAGAGAGGTGAACAGCGGTAACTGGTTCTGGACTTGTGGATTGTCCTTCTCATTGTCCTTCCCAGACCTTCTCGTGTGACATTTCTGCTAGGGGGAAAGTTTTGGGAGGTGGTTAATGATTGCCAAAAATCAGAAGCCTTTCTACTAGAGTTATACACAGAAACCCAAATGTAAAAATTGAAACAAAACTTTTGTGATGAGGGGCACTAGTGACTCAGAGGCAAAACATTTGTTTTCAGTTTATAAAGGACTTGCATGACCTGTGTAGCTCTGGAAAAAATAGCTTTCGGGAGGTGGCAGGGGGGAGGTTCCTACCTCTAGCCACTGTAAATGTAAAAATAGCAGTGTTGTCATTTCATTAAAGGAGGAAGTCCAAAAATAACCTATTTCAGCATAAGTTGACAACAGGCCTACTTTGACATCTCAGGTCAGGAAAAGGAAGGAAAGGAAGCTCATATATTTAAAGGGCCTGCTATGTGTCATAAGCTTATAGCACACCTCCTATAATTTCTAACATAATCACGAAAAATAGGAATTAGTGTCTTCATTTTGTACATGAAGAGCTGAAGAAATGTACACACAGACAATTTTGGTTCAATGATTCCACAGATATCCCAATCTGCCTTTTATATTTTAATGGAAACTGGGAAAAGGAACCATTTATAATTTCTGCCTTCTTTCAGAGAGAAATGTCCAGATTACATGACAAAAGCTGAAATTAATGGTATGTAAGTATAGTCTTAGCTGGTGGGAAGTGATCTTTAGATTCAAACCAATGACAAGGTCACACTTTCCCATCACAGTGTTAATATTACTATTCCCCTAGATGCTTGGCTTCCTCCAGGTACTCATGTGCTACTTGAGGAATCCATAAACACATTTATGCTAATAACCACATTTCACTCACATGTGCACTGCAATAGCTGACAGAGCTGGTTACTTAGATTGTATATCCGACTATATGCATACACTATACAACAGCTACATGATGCACAGTGCAACACAAGAATAAGTTAAGCAGAAGTTGAAAAGGGCATAATTAGCTACCCATTAACTACAAGATGTAGGCATCTCTGCCATTGTAATATGGTCTACTGTTTGTCCTTAAAAGTTATTTTTAATAAGTACTCTAAAAAGTGATAGTATAGTGAATACATACTATCATAAATAGTCATGTATTTTCATTGCCCAATATTTTGTTCTGTAATTAGCAGTACAGTTTGTTTAAAAGAACATCACACAAACACAGGAGTAATATGTTGAGCTACATATAACATCCCAATTGTTACATCACTAAACAATCCTATTTTTTGAGCTCCATTATAATCTACAAGACCACAACCATATATGGCATCGGTCATTGACTGGAATATGGTTAGGTAGCCTGTAACAGTACTGGTTGGATGAATGAATCCATGGATGAAAAGTAATATAATGTGTATCTCATTGCATTTGGCTTAAGGTTTTGCTATGTTTATTATCCTACTAAGGAAATGTTACACACATGACAATGTATAAGAGCAATGAAGCCAGGCTGTCCAAAATATTCTGATTGCTAAGAGTCTGGAGACCATGTATCAGCAGTGCGATTATTAGAATAGCACTGGCATGAGGTGTTAAGGGCCTGAATCTGGTCACACAGTGAAAGTTGAAACAAAAGGAAAATGAGAGCAAGAATTTAGAAACATGAGCAATGAAGAGGCTATGACTTAGTCACAGAAGTCAAGCAACAGTAAGGAACAAAGATGATCCATGGATTTTGAGCCTGGGAGGGGGTAGGTATATCACCATTAACCTAACTGAGGATGTAAAGAAAATAAACTTCCATATTAAGAGAGAATTTTGTGGATTCTGATAGGACACAGAGGATCATTTGAATGAAATCTCTTGAAAGATGATTAAATCAGTAGAATTAGCCCTTAAAAGAGAAAGGCTGTTGGGAACAGAGTCTAAAAAGTCATTTCACCAAGAGAGGACTGTTGAAAGTATGTGAATAAGTGAACTCCTGGATGGACTGCTAGGTAGCTCCATACATGAGCCATCATGGCAAGATTTCATTAACTTTCCTCCTCAAATAGATGGATGCCTTCTTTATCTTTTCCTGATTAGTTTTCCCCCACATTTCCTTGTTTCTTGATATTGTTTCAATGTGCAAGCATAGCCTGGAAGAAAAACAAGAATCAAAAGGTTTAACCTAATGATAGGCTTTACCATGGGATGACCAGGACAGATTAATGAAGAAGAGAATGGGGAATAAGGTCTGAGAAATCCATTGACATGCTTTCACCATCACAGTAACAGCAGCAAAAGTCCCTAAACAGGAAAAATGTCACCTTCTTGGATTCTTCTCCACTCAGTGAGGTTGCCTGGCTGAATTCACATTTACATTCAAGAAGTAGCTGCCATCTTGTCAACCATGAAGTTTCCATTGGGAAAGTTGAGTGGAACAAACTAAAAGTTAAGAATCAAAACATTTACATCTGATCCAAAACTGTGACTACTTACTCCTCTGTAACCTCAGGACAATGGCTCTTCCCAGGCATGGGTAAGCTGGACATGCTCCCTGGATGACTGAGATGAGTAGCCAAGAACTTGCCCTAGGCAAGTCACTTCAACATGAAATTCTATTTCCTTAAGTCTGGGAGAATGGGGGATTTACTAGGGATTCTGATTTTTGCTCTGTTTTAAAACCAGCCAGAGACACTTTTGAAAAAATTACTCCCTTCCAGACCAGCTGAATCAGTCTCCCTGATTCAGATGCCCATGCGTTGTATTGTCTCTTAGTAGCACAGCTGGTTCTAAGATGCTGTCTGAATTCACTGACGTTCAAGCTTTGAGCATCAATCTTTTAGCATTCTAAGAACCACTTACCCCAGAACTCACATACCTAGGATGAGACAAGAATCTATTCAGATGGCTTCATGCCTAGCTTTTGACCCCTGTACCCCAGATATCCAATTTGAATCTGTGAGGGTTGATTTGGGAGAATTTCTTGTGATCAAAAGGATACACTCAAAGTCAAGTTTATACTCTCCTAGTCATTTTCCTTTTTGTAATTTAAAAGACATCATTTCCAGCTGGGTGCCAGTGGCTCACGCCTGTAATCTCAACTACTCAGGAGGTTGAGATATAAAGATCTCAGTTTGAAGCCAGCCTAAGCAGAAAAATTCAAGAGACTTTTTATCTCCAATTAACCAGAAGTGGTAGAGCATCAGGCAAGACAGCCAAACAAGAGTGTAAGGTCCTGAGTTCAAGCCCCAGTACTGGCAAGAGGAGGAAGGGGAGGAAGATGAAGAGAAGGAAGAAGAAGAGGCAGATAATGAGGAGGAAGAGAAAGATGAGAAAGAAGAGTTGGTGGAGGAGGAGGAAGAGAAGGAGGAGGAGGAGAAGGAGAAGGAGGAGGAGGAGAATGGGGAGGAGCAGGAGAAGAAGAAAAGAAGAAGGAGGAGGAGGAGAAGGAGAAGGAGGAAGGAAGGAAGGAAGGAAGGAAGGAAGAGGAGGAGGAAAAAGAAGAAGGAGGAGGAAGAGGAGAAGAAGAAGGAGGAGAAGAAGAGGAAGGAGAAAAGGAAGGAGAAGAGGAAGAAGACATAAGAAACGAATAATACCTTTTTCTATAGGAGATACAGTATAGGTACATCTTGCTGAATTTTTACCTATGCATACTTGTGGTACTATAATACAAATTAAGATATGCAGTACAACATTTTCAGCCCCTTAGAAGTCTGGTCTTGCTATTGTGAGAGACTCGAAGGAATTACTGGTCTCTACCATGTTATTTCCCCACTGCTTTATACCATCTCATTGTTGTTCAAAATAAATACACAGATGCAACTCCCCCAATTCTCTTACCACAGCATTTGAATTGTCTCCTATGGCACACTCTTTCCTCATTCCTTTGGAAAACATGTGCCTCAATCTCCCTTTATGTCACAGAGGTATTTGTTCTACAAGTCTGCTCCTTCTATACTGGTTCCTGAGGACCAGGACGTGGTCTATTTTCTACATCCACATCCCTTATGGACACTTGTTGAATAAATGCTAAATAGAAACATGATAATTAAGGTGATTAAAACAAGAGGATGCATATTCTCCAACTTTAAGAAGTTTTCAAGCTAGACATGGTAGCTCATGTCTATAATACTAGCAACTCAAGTAGTGGAGCAAAGGAGGAACTCAGTTTAAAGCCATCACAGTTGAAAAGTTCCTGGGATCTCCATCTCAATCAATAAAAATCAAGGCATGGTAGCAAGTGCCTGTCACCTCAGCTTGTGTGAAACTTAAACAGGAGGCTGATGGTCCAGGCTGGCCTGGGCAAAAAGCAAGACCCCATTCAGAAAATTACAAATATAAACAGGGATGGCACAAATGGTAGAGCATCTGTGTAGTAAGCATAGGCCCTGAATTCAAACCCTAATACCATCAACAACAACCAAAAATGCTTTCTATCATGTAGCTAGAGGAGCAAAGTTTGGTGGAGGTATGTTCCAAATGTGCAAGGAGTGTTTCTGAATAATCCCCAAAGAAGATGATTGAGTGTGAAATTATTGAATATTCCAAGAGAGGACAAATGAAGCAGAGGGGAAGAGGTAATAAGAACTGAAACCTAATTCGAGACATTTCCAGCATGGCCAGTTCAGCTCTCTGGAAGATGCCCTGATTTCAGGAAGAAAACCTTACTGATTCATGGGAAGACTGGAGCCAATAGTTAAGGACACACATCCAGGGAGACTTGTGAAGAACCAGAACATGGATTTGGAAACTGAAAAGACATGTTGGGGAGAAACCAGAGAAGAAAGGGAGAAAGAAAAACAAAACCAGTTGCTGGAGAGCTTACGGAGTGGATTGAATTTTCATTAAGTCACTTGTAGTCACTGGAAAATAGTGTTTGCAAATGCTTGCCCTGGCTTCTAGGCAAGGGGCAGAAAGGGTGGATGGTGGCAAAGGGCTGGGAATCGCTTCCCCAATCCAAACATGAGCCTGATGAGGATGACCATGACCAAGAGAAAATAAAGGGTGTCAAGAGGTGCAAAATCCCACCCAAGTTACTGCCAATAGCCTCAGAAATGGGCAAATGGTGAAGATTTCTTCTGAGAAACTATCCGTTTCAGGAGAACCTTTATCATCATCTTAAACTCTATCATCTGAAGCTGGGATTTCCCCTTGCTATCTAGATGTCTGCTATCTTTGCATCTAGAATGATTGATTGAATTCTGGACAAAGAAACAGTGAATGATCTCCTTTCATCTCCTCCCTGTGATACTTAGAGTTAGTAAGAAGAAAGTTGAGACTAATTTACCCCTACCTGTTACCTTCTGGACATATTTAATGGATTTATACATATGCCCTAAAAAAGGTGTATGAAAAAGACAGCTAAGATGGATGGTTCAGGTGGAGCCACCACTTCACAACCAGGTAAAAGGAGCCAGTGTGTCTTTAACATTGGGCTAAGACTTTGTCTATAAACATTTGACCAGCCAATAAAGTAAGCACTATAGCCTCCCACACTGGCACAGCAGACTGTATGTAATGGCACCAAAAGATAGACAGTCTCTGATCATGAAGAGGTGCCAGATGATTAATAACTGTGTTTATATTTTACTTGTAGATATGCCAGCAAAGCTCAGCAAAACTAGTACACATCCTTCAGAGATGGATCTGATCACAGGCTTGCGCATGCTCTGGCCAACATTTATTTCTTAGTTATCTAGGCAACTGGTGGTCTCCTTTCCCTGAATTATCAGATACTGTACATTCTATAGGCAGAAGATCAGGACTAGAAGTTAATCCTAAGCCTGTTGCTCCTTAGATGGGGAGTGTGGGAGGACAAGCCCTGCCTCTCAAATATCTGAGCAGTAGACCGTGCATGTGGAAATAATGTGGCCTAAGCAAGCGTCACTGGGTCCCTGAGGGAACATAGTGTTCTCAGAGAAGCAAAGAAGAGAACCAGGACCAACATGGCCCTTTATGCCAAGAATGTCTCCAGGTAATTGTTCAGGTAATTTATGTCACCAAAGTACACAATTTGTCATCTTCCAGACAGCAAAAACGAAACACAAACACACAGAGACCCAAGGAAAGGAAACAGAATAAAAATACAGCAAGAAATCATGTTCTTTGTGATAGGAGACTTCATTTAGGACTGAACTGGTACTATATTTTAAGTGAAATTAAATGAATTCAGTCCTCTAGATCAAGGAATTCCTTACTTATAGTTCAATCAACCTCAGATCAAAAATACAGGTAGGTCTACAGTAGTTCTGTGTTTTTTTGTATCACCAATTAAATATTGCAACTAGTAACATAATATTTACATTGCAGTAAATATTCTAAGTCATCTCTAGATAAAGTGTACAAAAGAATGTGTATAGTTTACATAAAAATACCATGCTATTTTGTAAAGTGACCTAATCACAGATTTTGATATTTGTGAGTTAAGGGTTCTAGAACCGATCCCCCACGAAAACCAAGTGATAATTGTATTCTCAATTTCTCAATATATAATATGCATGCCCACTCTGTAGCTATTTTTAAAAGAATATATTTTATTGTCACTGGTATAGAATTAACACATTTTTAATTGTGTCTTTATTGATTGATATTTGGATACTCTATCATACATTGACCAGGCAAACTTAATTAAGAAAGTGAAAAAAATCACTGATTTCTTGTGATTTTTATCCTAGCTAGAAATGTGATTCTGCATGGAAAGTTACTTTGATTTACTGCATTGATTAAATGGTAGTTGTAAGCCAATCTTGCATTTAATTCAAAATGTGCAACATAAAATCTTGGAAAATTAGAGCCAGATATAGTGACTCATACCCATAATCCTAGCGACTCAGAAAGATGAAGATTAGGAGGGTTATGGTATAAGGTCAGCCAAGGCAAAATCATTAGTGAGATTCCTATTTTAACCAATGAGTCAGGTATTTTGGTACATACATGGATTACCAGCTATGTGAGAGGCATAAGGAGGAGGAGAGTAGCCTGAGGCTGGTCCCAGGCCAAAACATAGAACCCTAGCTGAAGAAAACAACTAAAGCAAAAAAAATGGCTGAGGGTGTGGCTCATGCCTAGCAAGCATGAGGACCTGAGTCAAACCCCATATATAATCCCATATAGAAACCCTATTCATAATATATATACATGTATATATATTCATAATATATATACATTATATATTATATAATATACAAAATGTATATTATACATATACATTTTGTATATTATATAATAAACTTTATTATTTTAAGTATATGATTGTATATATAAATGAACAAATAAATTATAAATCATATAGATATATCATTTAATATATATTATATATACATTTAAATTTAGGACTACTTTGCTTTATGTAGTCACTCTTGGATTCCAACTGGTAAAATAAAACAAAAAACTCCCTTACAGTTTTATGAGAATTAGCAAACTATAGAAGTTACCAGAAGAAACCCAGTGAAGGCTCTTAAGTCATATAACTGAAGTTCAAATTGACCCCAAGAAACATTTTGAAAGAAGCAAATTGAGACTAGTTGCTTGTGGTTAGTAAAATTCCAATTGCAATCACAAAATACCTGAGGCAATCAATTTATAAGGAGGAAAGGCTTATTTTGCTCACATTTCAAGATTTCAGTCCAGAGTGAATTGGTCCCAATTTTTTGGGGGGGTGATGGTTATGACATAGTAGCCCATCATGGAGAGGGGCAGGAGCAGAAGCCTGCTCACCTCATGGCAGGTAAGAAACAAAGAGAACAAGGAGGGGGGATGAGATCCTAATGGTTTTTTGCAGGATATATTCCTAGTAACCAGAAAACTTCCAATTAGGCTCTGCCTCTTCAAGGTTGCCCAACTTCCCAACAGGACCAAACTGAGAACTTGCATGTGGGCCTTACCTGTCACTCAAGATTCAAATTATACCAGTATCTCACTTCTTGGGCCATTAATTCTAAGGTCTTCACTGACCTTGATATTGTCTCCACCTTGACCTTGTGCAGGCTACCAAATTCTTCTCAGAGTAACCCTCTCTAATCATGTAAGAGGTCTTCTTCATGGACCATGATCCATACACTTGTCATTTCTGGGAATCTAAGCAATGTCTCCATGGCATGGGAAAGCCAGGGCTGAAACTAATTTTAGGTTTATTTTTTAAAGGACATACTGTCAATAGTTTTGTACAGTAAATATGAGGTAATAAGCAGAAAATTATAATATCCAACAGTTATATTTCTGGAAAATAAATTAGAGCAATACTACGTTACATGTTGATGTGGAAACAGGGATGAAATGAATAAGGAGGTTGGTTTGTGCAGATGCGAGGTGGAAAGAGGTATCTTTACAAAGGATGTAGAACAAGGAAAGGGTGATGGGTAGATGGTATCTAGAAGTCCATCAGTTTATAGAGGAGAACTGATAGAAATATCACAATGCCTGCTTTCCAGTCAGGATCATGTATGATGTTGGCCACAACAAAAGGTTGTTGAGAAACAAGAAGACATTTACATGCCCATCAAGCAGAAACACTGTTAATTCCTTGTTCCCAGGGTTCTGTTTTATTTTTTCTTCTTCTGTGTAGATAGACTGTTAAGGTACGGAGGAGCATGACCTCAAGTTTGAATCCACGGCAGCAGCACTGTCTGGCTCTGGCATTCTTAGCATCGTGGGGTGTGGTCTGGGGCTAGCCAGACTGGGTAGAAGGTACCATTTCTTAGGTTGGGGAATCCCTTACTAAACCAGGTGGATGGAATCCATTTATGCTAAGGGACATCACTGTCGCCTGGACTCTTAGTGTGTGGCAAGTATAAGCATACTAGGACTACTTCTTCAACTGAAAATACAGCACCCATAAAAGTGGAAAATAAATGACCAAACCCACTTTACAGTCAGTGTTATGCAAGCATGTTAGGTGGAATAACACTGGGCAGGTTTCAATGCTGGCCTATAAAGTCAGATGGGGAGAGGTGCTCTGGCTCATGCCTTCCTAGAAGAAGAGTTCATTTGGCTATCTATCACTAGTAACTCCAAGGTAGGCAGAAAATCATGTGAGAACTCAGAGCAACTCACTGACCTTGGTATGTCTACAAGTTCAGGAGTTCCAACCCCACCTCTTACTGTTAACTGTCTTACAGTCTCATCCTACACCCACAGGCAACCTCATCCATAGCCACACATTCTTTCATTGACTCATTCAGCAAATATTTATTGTGCTCTGGTATGAGCTAGACACTCTGTTATGCTTTGAGGGTGTAAAGATGAAAAGACACAGACCTAACAGTGGGAGGGACATGTAAATCAACAATTAGTGTAGTGTGAAAGCACACTGAGATGGAGACTTGCCCAAGGAGACCACACAGGCGGGGTACCTCACAGCCTGGGGGTGCAGGGGAGCTGGGAAATAGCATTCCAGCAAGGAGACTTGAGGGGGAAAGCACAGGAAGGAACACAGGTCTTTGAAATGGAAAAAAATAGGGAGTATGAGTTATAAATGGAAGAGTAACGAAGCCAATATCACCTCCTTTAGGGAGTCTAAGAAACCCAAAATACTCTGTGCCTCAAAATGGCCTCTCATTGCTTGGATGCTTGAAATCACCCCATCTGTAAAGAGTCTGAATCAAGAGGTAGGTTGCACTCAGGCTACAGTGTTTATTTAAAGACTCAAAATGTCTGAGCACTATTAGCCACCAGCATTTTAGCATACTTTGGCATTCCTGGAGAGAATGTAGCATTAGTCAAGAAAGTGTTGGTGGAGGTAACTAAAAAAAAAATCTAGAATAGTCTAGACAAGACAGGTTAATTTACCATGGGCCAATACTGCAGGACACCCCAAAGGAAAGAATGTAGGAACACACTGAGTGCTTGAAGAAATCTGTACCAACACAAAAGGAAGAAGGTATAACTGAAAAAGCAGGAAGAACCTAACAATAAACAATGCTGTATGACTTAGTTACTCAGGTAGACGCTGTGGCACCAGAAAGCTCTTGTCAGAACTACAGAATGTTGAAGGGAAAGAATGTTTTTTGTGGGGGTGAGTCTGGTCGTGGGTCCTGAACTCTGGGCCTGGGCGCTGTCCCTCAGCTCTTCAGCTCAAGGCTAGCGCTCTACCACTTGAGCCACAGCACCACTTGCAGCTTTTTTTCACCGCTTATGTGGTGCTGAGGAATCGAACCCAGGGCCTCATGCATGCAAGGCAAGCGCTCTACCACTGAGCTACTTTCCCAGCCCCCGAAAGAACTTTTTTTGAAAGAAAAGTCTTACGTTTATCATTGTAGAAGGTTGGGCCTGTTTTATGATGCTTAAACACCCAGTCAGAGCTACCACACCTTCATTTCTCATTCTCCCCGAACAGCCATGTGAACTTCCAGAAACATATGCGTCACATGGCAATTCCATCAAAATATACATTCTTCTTAAGTAGATCTGAGGTAGGGCTTTCATGCATGCATTTCTCACAATGTCCCCGATGAGGATAATGCTGCCGGTGGTCCAGGTATGAAGCTTGGAGTCAGCAACATCAAAAGCTGAGCAACCTGATGTGTCTCAGGGCTGTTCTTAGCTCAGCTCTCTCTCTCTCTCTCTCTCTCTCTCTCCCATTACTCCACAGCATCAGCATGAGATTTTCAGAAGTGAGCCATAACCATATTTTGTCCTGATGAAATCCCTTCCAAGGTTCTTCATTAGCATTTTAGTTTTAGTTTTTAGCTAAATTTTTAATACTGAAATTCAACACAGGTTGAATATTTCTGAAACGTGGGGGACCCACGCTGCTTTAGATGTGGGACACTTGCACGTATCTAATGAAATATCTTGAGTTTAAAACCAGAAATTCATCTATGTGTATCTTAGACAAATCATCTGAATGTTATATTGACAGTACTTTAAGATAATTTTGTGTATGAAGCAAATGTCTTTCATTAATTTTTAACTTAATATTAAGCAGTTGTATAAAGTCATTTCAACAAATTAGATGATGAATACAATCCTTCTTGACCGATGAAGCAAACTTTTAGGGTGCAAAACTTTCCCCTTGTAGCATCACACCAGTGTTCAAAATATTTTGGTTTTTAGAGCAGTTTGAATTTGGCAATTGCAGGTTAGAATGATTCACTCTTTGCTGAAATGTACACAGTAGTATAGCTCCAGCCCAAGCTGAGGGAAAATGTAGATCATAGAGTATTACTTGCTCAATTTCATCTTTCCGGGTATTAGCTCTTGCAACACCTTCTTCCCATGGAATCCTGGGTTCTGATGAACAATGAGCCTTGCAATGCAACACAGAAGCCATTTCTGGCCACAATACTTCTATACCCCTACAGTGACTGCTCTCACTTTCCTCCTTGGGTCAATGAATAGAAAATTGGCTCCTGTAGAGTTGTTTTGAAGATTAGATTGGTCATGTGTACAGCATGATGATTGAAACTTGATCAACATTCAATAAATGTTTTATATGCCTCAAAACTGTGACTTAAAATTTCTTTCAAGTCAGACACTAACAGCTCATGCCTGTAGTACATAATCCTACCTTTTTTTTCTCTCAGATGAGACCAGCAGAATCACTGTTCAAGGCCAGCCCGAATATAAAAGTTTGAGAGATTCCTAATCTCAATCAATAGCTAGGCATGATGGTGGTCACCAGCCATCCCAGCTATATGGAATAATTCAGAGCTTGGGAGAATTGTAGTTCCAGGCCAGCCTGGCAAAATGTGACCCTCCCACCCTCCACAACCATCTCAACTGGAAAGGGAGAGGGGGCTTGGTGGTTTGTGCCTGCTATTCCTGCTGCAGTGTGAAATGTAAATAGGAGACTTTACATTCCCTTATGAATAATACAATATCATTTTTTCTAATGGATATGTGGAATTCCATTGTGAATATATACAACATTTTCTTGATCCATTAATCCACTGAAGATCACCTGAGCTGATTCCATATCTTAGCTATGGTAAAAAACGCTTCAATGAACATGGTTGTATTGGTAGTTTTAGTGTGGCCTTGTTTGTGCTCTATTGGATAAATGTCCAGGAGTGGAATTGCTGGGTCATAGGGTAGCTCTATGGTTAGGCATTTTTTTGTTTCAGTTTTTTTTTGTCAGTCATGAGGCTTGAACTCAGGTCCTGGGTGCTGTCCCTTATCTTCTCTCCTCAAGGCTAATACTCTACTACTTATGGTTTTCGGGTGGTTAATAGGAGATAAGAGTCTCTTGGACTTTGCTGCTTAGGCTGGCTTTAAACTGTGATCCTCAAATCTCAACCTCCTGAGTAGGAGTAGCTAAAATTATAAATGTGAGCCACCAGTGCCCAGTTTTATGTTTAGTTTTTTGAGGAATCTTCATACTACTTCCAAAGTGGTTGAACAAGCTCACATTCTCACCAACAGTATAATAATGTCCCTTTCTGGGCACTTCCACACCAGCATTTGTTATTGTTAGTTTTCTTGATATTGGCCATTCTGTCTGAAGTGAGGTGGAATCTCAAGTGTTGTTTTGATTTGCATTTTCTGTACGGCCAGAAATGTTGAATGTTTCTTCATGTGTCCATTGGGCATTTTTACTTCTTCTTCTGAAAAGCCTCTTTAAATCATTAGCCCATTTATTATTAGGGTTGTTGTTTCTTTTAGTTTTGGGGGGAGTTAATTTTTTGAGCTCTAAGTAAATTTTGTAAATTAGGCCCTTGTCTGAGGCATAGGTGGTTAAAAAAATCTTCTCCCATTCTATGGGCTTTCTATTTAGCTTGTTAGTTATGTCCTTTGCCATACAGAAACTTTTACATTTGATGCAATTCCATGTACCCAGCCTTTCATTGATTTATTGTGATTCTGGTGAATGGCAACTCATTTGTACAACTACTTAAAGATGATAAAAATATATTTAAAATATAGGAGACTGGGTCTGGGAAGGTGGCTCAGTAGTAGAGTGCTTACCTTGCATGAATGAGGACCTGGGTTTGATTCCTCAGCACCAAATAAAATAAAGCCAAATACAAATACAATAAAGCAGAAAATAAAACCAGAAGTGGTGCTGTAGCTCAAGTGGTAGAGGGCTAACCTTGAGCTGAAAAACTGAAGGACAGCGCCCAAGTCCAGAGTTCAAACCCCACTACTGGCAAAAAAAAAAAAAAGAACAAAAGCAGGTCTCAAAAATAATAAAAGGAAAAAAATTGGAGCTGTTACTCAAGTGGTAGAGTACAACCTCAAGCACAAATGCTCAGAGACAGCATCCAGGCCCTTAATTCTAACTCCAGGACCAGCAGCAAACAAACAAACAAACAAAAAAGAATTAACAGTCTTGTCATGTCCACATTCTCAAAAGTGGTCACATATTGGCTGTTCTAGTGTATATGGACTCCCTTGAAGCTTTTTGCCTAAGAGAAGCCTTGGTTTTGATTGAGGTTAGGGAGGTGTTTAAATAACGAGTCAATCCTGAGAAATCAGAAAAAAGGTTGGAAAGATGGTGAGGAAAACATAGACTGGCACAATATAGGGCCTATGCTATTGAAAGGTGGATCCATTTCACAATTTGCTCACCAAAACTTTCATAATAATGAACATCAAATGTTCAGATATCTTGAAGAAAAAATTCCTAGACAATAAATGTTGTTGTCTATACAAAGTGATACATTCCCCCAGAGGCATCAAACATCTTAGAAAAGAGCCGGTCCTGTATGCCCGTGTAGATGATTCTTGAGAGCAGCCATTAGGCAGGAAGCAGGTCTTTAGTCCACAAGAAAAAACAGTGTGGGCACAAGTCCTGCATTCCTGGGCTGCAGGTCTTAACTACTGAAGGGCAAAGGGGGGTGGTTGACTCACTCTAGCCCTTTACCTTGTCTATCTCTCTCCCTTGTTTATTCTGTGACCCCTATTCCTCCCTCCTAGAATCCATATGAAACCCTCCCCAAAAGGAATCTCACTTCAATCTCAACTGAGCTATTCTGGATACCTTCTAGAATTATTCTTCTAACCTCTCCACAACAAACAGGTTGCATAACAGGCTGTCAGGTGCCCTGGGGCCACCCAGAGGAGTGGTCCAAACTCTGCATGAACAGGCTGCTTATTTGGACTAACCAGGACAGCTCCATGTGAAACCTGAAGCCTGTTGCCTTAAGGATTTTGGCTGCTGGAGGATCCTGTTGTCAAATCAGGGAGCCAGACAGGACTGCATGCTCTCCCTGCCCCCTTCCCCCCCCCCATGAGTGTGGCAGTTCCTCCTCAGGAAATTAGTCCTTCTGTGAGGCCACTGTGCCTGTCTCTGGTTCTTGGGAAAGCCCAGGAGAACTGACTGAGAAGATTCTATCAAGTGCTATCTCCAGGTCCCCCCCCTCTACGCCCCCCACCGCAAGCGCTCTTAATAGGAAACAGTCACTTACTCTGAAGAGTTAATCATTAGTCACCACTGATGAAAATTCAAACACAGTCCTAGCTCATGTCTGGTCCTCTTCAACAGGGAGGCCATGAAAACACCAGCCAGCTGTGAAGCCGCCGACGTGGAAGGTGAAAGTCAAGTAAAGTGAACGAGAGAATCCAGCTAAACCCGCAGGCCCTTGTGTCCGCACATGGAGGAAACGGGAATGTTTGTGTAGTCTTCTTCTCTCCCTCCATACATGTGCTAGCACTATGACTTTTTACAACAAGAACTATGACCAGCCGCATTTCTAAAAAGTTCACTGGGCTCACACACTCCTAGCACAAGAAGGAGCCAAGAAGCCTTCCCTCTGCTTTGCTAGAGGAAGACTGGTCTTGTGGGAATGGCAAGGTTTAGAATCACAGTTGCCAGACTAGCTGTAAAGGCATTTCAGCTACCTCACCTAACATAGTAGGATTTACAAATGCAAAATATGCATCAACTGACATCATCCTTGCAAAAGAAATTTCCGGAAAACTACAACGTGTACCCTGATGCACCGTCATTGTGATATTATCAACATTTTGGTTGACTTTCTTCTGAACTCTAGAACATATGTCATGCCCCTTGCCTATGAACTAATAGAACACCAAACATGAGCAATCGTTACCGTCAAATGGTGTTTTGCTAAAACAATGAAATGCTTTGCTCCACTGGAGAGAAATGACCAGAGCTCAGCACAGGTCTATAGTCCTTTGTCTCTCTCCTCTCTGGCCACTGTTCCTTTTGGGTTTTCTGTGTTATCAGGTAGGCCTTTTCTTCATTTTCAGGAGTTACCTCTAACCTGACAGAATGAGGTAAAAATAGAAAATAGGTTTGTTTTAAGAATGTCAAACAGGAGAGGATCGGACTGTGAATAAAATAAGGGGAAACCAAGTACATTACAACAAGATTGAACACACAGTTTTAGTGTTGTGGACTTTGCACATTTGGAAATGTTCTTCTTCATCTAGAAGCTCTCTTCAATGAGGATGAGTTCACCAGACATACCACATGGACACTCCAGCTGCCAATCAGGTGGAATCCATTTTCAAACAGGCCTGAATGGAAATCATTAGAAACTTGAGAGTCTCTAGAATACCCATAAAAAAAACCTAGGAGGCCAATGTGATGCTCAACTGCTGTGAAGACTTAAGGTCCACATGCAGAGAGAGTCCCAGGGCTTCTTCATTGCTGGGGAGGAGTAGCTAAGGAGGAGGATTCTATGATGCACAGCCTCAGATTTGGGACCATGTGCCCTGTGGGGAGGGGATGGGACTGGTAAAAACCTTTGTGCAATTCCTCAACTTAAGACAGACAGACAGACAGACAGACAGAAGGGAGGGGAGGGAAAGAAGGAGAAGGAGAAATGAAGTACAAAGCTTGTCACCCCCATATTTAAAAACATAGTTTAAAACACAAAGGCACAACACCTATGTGCATCTGATCATATAAAATAATGCTTATCAAAATGAACTCTAGGAAATGGAAACAAGGTTGGTTTTTTTACATTGTTTTACTCTTTTTACATTTGTTACTATGTTGAAAATTAACTCCCCAACTTCTGTGTGAGGACAGGAAGGAAAAACTGGGAGACAGTGAGGGAAGTATTGACATTATTCTAAAAGAAATGTATTAATTACCTGACTTATGCAACTGTAACTCCTCTGTAGATCACCTCTATAATGACGATAAAAATGCATGAAAAATAAAGAAAAACATAATAAAAGGACAAGATGTTTGACTTCAGGCCAAAGCCCCATTCCTGGTCTAGTCCTTTTCTAAGCCACAACCCCAACTGAAAAGATGCCATCTTTCAACTACTTCCCCAACTGGAAAGAAACTATCTGTCTTCCTAGAGCACCTCTCCTACCTACCACCACCCCTTCTCCATATCACTTGCCCCCCTACACCCTGTACTAAGTTGTGATCCTCCTCTGGTGTCATAACCCATGGACTTGTGACTGAGGGCTCGCACTCTTTACCAAGGCAGTTCATGTACCAAATTGGTTCTTCTCTTGAACATGATTTTTTGGGGATAGAATTGACCTGATTCATTCAATCACTCTGGTGTTCAACTCAATGGTTGCTACCAAGAGGCTGAGTTAATCTGGGATAGATGAATGAACAAATGAATGCATGAGAAGGAAGAGATATATAGATTTATGAAAGAGGTGTTAGAGAAAGGCAATGGAGTAAAGACCAAGAAGCCTCCACAGCTTGATTTCAGATAGAGTAGAGAAAGGGACAAAGAGAAGCCACACTGGGATGCTTGCTTTACATTCAAACATACATCTCAAGCCTTTCCAGAACCTACAGCAAGAACAAGACAGATGGACAGACAACGTGTCCCAAAAAGTTTCCCTGAGCTATTTCAACATCTAAGCCTATCCCCACTGAGCTTGCTTGGCTTTACTTCCCCTTGGAAAAGTCATGGGAAAACTCTTAATCTTCTATAGCAGGGTAGAGTAAAGTTGGTTGCTGGCTATAATTGACTATTTTCAAGTAGCTAATGAGATTTTTGAGTGCTACCAACAGAAAAAAATGAGAAATGATTCAGGTGAGAGAAAAACCAAGTACCTTGACCATTACATATTGTATCCGGGTACTGAAATGCCACACTGCACCTCATAAATATGTATAATTTATATGTTTCAATTTTTAAAAAAAAATGATTAACAAAAGAAAGGAAAGAGATAACTCCCAGAAAAGAACTTACTAATAGCAGATTTACTCAGGCCCTTGCCAGAATCAAACTATATCATGTTAGCTCTTCTAGAGTTTGGATTTCCTTAGTAGACGAGCCTTATATGAGGAAATAATTAGAAACCAATGCGGTGACATTATTCAGGACTAGATGAAAGATTCCAGTTCATTACTACAATATGGATTTAGAAAACAGAAGTGCATTAAAAAGTCATCTAGGAGTTGGCTTAAAATGTTCAGTAATTAGGCCCACTCTAGCACCACTAAACTAGAATTGCTTGGCATGGGATGCAGGAATGTGTATTGAAATAAAACATCTGAGTTGAAGCAAGAGCAGAGGGTGGCACAAAACACACCATAGAAACCTTAATAATGTGTTAGTCTGCAATGTGATCATTATTAAGGGATGAGGGAAGGGACTGCTGGAGAGATCTATCAGCTGCTTCAAGGTCATAAGGTATATCATGAAGTGGCTTCCTCCCCTTAGAAAAGGATAGAAAAAGGCTCAAATTGGCTCACAGGGCCACTAAGCCTTGAACTTCAAGAACAAATGTCTGCAGTCTATGATCAGATCTCATCCTTCTCACCTGCTAATGAGAAAATAAACTAGGTCTCAGAGCATCGGACATTGTTGACCATCAATCAGTTGGTGAGAACATCTGTCTGGTCACCCAGCCTCCTGGGATCCACTGCTCTGCAAGGAGCATTTTGCCAGCACCCAGGACAGACACACCTAGAAAGCTGATAAATCATGGGGATGAATTACCATCCATCCTAATAGTCCTTTCATCTACCCAAGTGTCGCTCTATAGCAGATGAGTGGGCCTTTCATGGATGAGGCTATCACCAACACCAGAATCCAGGCAGATAGGACTTGAGGGCTGCCAAGATGCCCCATGCCTGTGACTCACCTCATAGTCATTTCCAGGGTCAATATGCAGGAGTCCTTCAGCTTGCCACTCACCCCCCTCACAGACACTGACAGCTCCTGTCACTCCTAATATGAAGCAATGGCATGGCATTCCATGCATGGATCCCCAGATTCACACCCCAGAGAGAGACTGTGAGAGGATGCAGATAGTGAGATATGGAGAATTATCTCTCAGTTGGGAATCCTGCTACCCCCAGGATCCTGGGGAAAGCCACTTGCATCGCTGCAAAACACAGAGTAAAATAAATTGCCTTTCATTTACTTTAGCCAGTTACAACGTACCCCATCCCACCCCCACATAGACCTTGAATTTGTTTTGTTATGTTTCTATTTCCTATTGGGTGAAGATCCACAGGGCACACTGCCAAGATGAGCAAAGATTCTTGCAGTCAGCCCAAGGAGGAAGTGAGACACCTGTTTGTAAGATTTTTAGGTTCTTTCCCTGTTTGTCTTTACAGCCTTAGGATACAAATAAGTGCTTGATAAATCCTTGCAAAATGAATGTGCAAATCATATAAAAACTAGTGTTCCATGTAACCTATTCCTGACTTGATGCTCTATTCAGAAGACTCAAAAGTATCCACCAATGAAAAGTTACTGCCACCCTTATTGTCTTATGAGCAACTTTTAATGAAGGGAACTCTGATTTATAACTCTCAGAAAGTCTTCTTAAAGTTCCTGTGCTCTTTCCTCCAGCTAATATATATATATCTATGTGTGTTTTTTATGAACTACTTGCAGTTTACATTTCCATTCTCAACTCACATTTCTCTATTTTTTCATCACAGATGTGAAATAACAAAAAACTTAATTTTCTTTACTGGCCTGGAGAAGTATCTAGGAGCAAAGATAATAGTTTGTTTTTAGCAGACCAGAGTTCAAGTCAAGACTAGAGGAAAGAAACCATATGCCCTGTTTATTAATTGTCATCTTTCTTAAAAATAAGTACTGGTGTGAATGAATGAATGTTGGGGGGTTATCTGCAATACCAACTTTGGAAACTAATCCCCCACCACATCAACAGTTTTAGGAGTTACTTAGGGGCTGTCATTATTTCAGGATTCAATGTTCCCAGAGTCTTAATATGAACCTAAGCTCTAGCAGTAAATCTAGCTATATGCTTCCAATGCTTAAATCTCAGAGACTTTTGTGCTTCATTGATTCAGTTAATAATAGGAGCAACATAGCTAGTGACTCCAGGTGACCTTTAGCAGTCAGTCATTCAACTTCTCCAATGCTTCTGTTAAATTGAGAGGTTGGGAAGTATTAAGCAATGATTCTGCCAGAACAGCTTGGAAGAATGGGATTGGGAATGTTTGCTCAGCCCCTTAGTTTCAGCCCCTTCCTTCATCCAGCAGAGATAATTAGGGCAATTGGGAGCTTTAACATGTAATAGTAAAATACAAAAATTTGGCCTAGCCCTACCAACCCTACACCTAATGTTCTTATCATTAATGTCCTGATTTGCGGATAATCCCTTGAGCTTGAATATCTCATGAATCTCTTTTTGAATGAAACGAAGAGCTACTCAGTGAAGGAAGGGACTAAAACTCTCATGGGCAGCAGAAGAGCTAACAATTGGAAATATCTGGAATGAGGAAAGTTTCCCAAAGACTAATCCAATTCTTATTGGTTAGAGGGAAATACAGTAAGAGAAGGACACAAAGGAAAATGAACTTTCCTTACTTCATTGACCCCAAAGGGGTTCCTGTCCTTTACCTGTCAGATCAGCCTTCTCTGCAAGAATGTACCAGGAGAAGCCCTTCGCAGCTGACACTGACAACACAGGTACTTAGGGAGAATGGGCTGGGGATAAAACTCCCTTCTTTCCCTATGGAGTTTTCCTCCATCTGTATGACCTCACACGGGGAAGGTGGAATTTAGTTACTTCTAGGACTGTTTCTAGATCCTTTTAGAATCAAGCCAGTGGGGCTGTGTTGCAGCAGAAGCAATTTCAGTGACTGAAGAAGCAATTGCAGTGATTTTCAGAGATTTATGGACTTCCTGCTGCTTCTCTGTTTGCTCTTTTGTTATGGCTACTGGTAAAAGCTCCTCCTTTGTTTGTCTGTGGGTCAGAAGGTATGTGAGATTATGTCAGCCTTCTGCCAGGCTCCACCCTGAAAAAACTGCACAGAAAGGGGTCACTGCATAGTCCTGACCTGTGGTATGGTAACTCTAGACTGGGTCTTTTCCCCATGGTATCCCAAATAAGCAAACAGGAAAGGGGAATACAAATTTGGAACGTTGGAAAGTGGTAAAGACCGAAAGATCAGCCTGTGGATATGGGACATAAAATACCTGGGCTGAGTTGGGCAAAGTGGTACACAACTTCAATCCCAGCTACTCAGGAGGAGGCAGGAGGACCTAAAGTTCAGGGACAGGCCCAGCAATGTCAGCTAGCCCCTTCTTTAAAAACAAAATTAAAGCCAGGCAGCAGTGGTTCATGGGTGTAATTCTAGCTACTCAGGAGGCTGAGATCTGAAGATTGGGGTTCCAAGCCAGCCCAGTGGAGAATCCCTAAGAGTCTTATCTCTAAGTAACCACCACAAAAGCTGAAGTGGAATTGTGGCTCAAGTGCTAGAATACTAATATTGAGCAAAAAATTCTCAGGGATAGTGTCCAGACCCTGAGCTCAAGCCCCGGGATCAGCATACACACACACACACACACACACACACACACTCACACGTACACACACATTTACATCACATTATTGGTGATGTGGCTCAAGTGGTAGAATACTTGCCTAGAAATCACAAGGCCTTGGGTTCAATCCTCAATATTGAAAAAAAATCCAAAAATCTGAAGAAAAAGAAAAATAGACTTGTGTTTGTTGCAGAATAGAACAGATGTACATACATCCCCTTCACAGACAGGTAATGATGGGTAATGAGGTGACAGAGAGGTACTGGCACCAGCTCAGCCCTTCCCTTTCTCTCTGCCCTCCCTACCAACCTTTGACACATGGCCCAAAAGAAGTTTTAAGAGCCTGGCCCTTAAGCAGCTCAGCTCACAAGAGGATTTGGCTCTTCATTGTGAGTGGAGTGTTTGAAGGAGTCGTGCAGGACTCTGATAAAAGCTTGCTATCACCTCTTGCTGGCTTATCTAATTTCTTCTATCACAAGATAAGAGGGTCTAATGTAGAGGAGGAGGTCCACAGAATTTGTGGAGATTTAGCTAAGAGTACTTACTAGTAAGGTGAGATATGGGAAAATAGCTGAATGGCTCTCAGGCTATGTTTCATTATCTGGATGAAGTTTAAAATAAGAGGTGTATTACATGGCTGTTGTGTAAAGTAAATAAGACATGATTATGACAAGGACTCAGAGCAGTGGCAGACACAGGTTAATACTCCATCAAAGTTACCTATTGGTCATTAACTTATGAACTAACCTTTTTGATTGACACGTCACCTTTAACCCTCTCAAAGCCATGTGGGCAATATCTCTGCTTAAGGAAATAAAATCACAACATTATATCCTATTCTGAGAATTTTTTGACTGGGCTTTGGAATGGCAGGTGTCAACTAATCATTGTCATAGGAATAGGCACATTAATTCAGGTGTGGTAGAGCAGTAGCTGAGCAAGCTCAAGACACATGAATCCTGGTAAAACCTCTAGAATTTTCTTATCCACTTCCAAATAACTGAAAAGCTGAGCCTTTAAGTATATAAACTGGTAGGAAGTAGAATTGCAAAGGCAGAAATTTCCTCAACCACTTTTTGTTGTTGTTTTAGGTTTTGTTCTATTTTAAGTTTTGTTCTGTTTTGATTTGCAGTGCTGAGGGTTGAACTCAGAGTCTTGGGCCTGTCAAGCACTACTACTGAACTACATATACCCTCACTCAGCCATCTTTGACCTTCTGTACAGACATGATATCGTGAATCCTGGTGCTTCTGGTTCTCCAGTCATAGCAGATTCCAATGTGAAAATTGGAAAAATGAGACTAAAACTAAAATGTTATCTTCAGTGAGGATTATTTATAAGACAAAATTTCTAAGAGGTTCTTTGACACTTGCCTTTCAGAATTAATTTTTTTTTCATAGAGGGCTAAACCACTTTTATTTCACTGTCACCATGTTATCCTTAAACAAGCAATTATCCATTTCTGTTCCAGGCACTCAGTGTACAAGAGATTGGGGACACAGGAAGAGTTAGGTATAGCTTAGAAAGATCTCTGCCTACACTCAGATCTTCAGTAGGCAAAGAGACACATGCTGCTGACAAGTATAATGTAATCAAGTGAGAAAACAGGCCCCTGGAGAGCCAGTGGTTGGAGCCGGGGGGGGGGGGGGCCGGGGGGGGGGGAAGAGAGCTCTCCTCTAATTGAGGATGAAAAGCAAGGCTTCTGAATAGCTTTTGCATTGGTTTGTTGGTTTGTTTTATTGTAGTTGTTTGCTTTTTTTTTACCTTGAGCTTGCTCAGCTACTTACTGTTTTGCCACTTGAACCATGCCTCCTGCCTAGGCTTTGTTGGTTATTTTTGGAATTAGTGTCTGAGAAAACATTTCTGTGCAGGCTAGCTTTGAACAGTGATCCTTTGCATACCAGCCTCCTAAGTAGCTAGATTTGCAACATGAGCCTAATTTATATATTAGCCTTCTAATAAATTCTACTCTCTTAAGGTTTGAGTGGAATTTATTAAAAGCAAAAGAGGAAATGATGAAAATGTAAACAGAAAGGACAAAACAGATGCATTATATCATTACAGGTATTTCAAATATACAATAGTAGAGAAGGCACATTATCTGTGAGTGTGTATGTGTGTGAGAGAGAGAAAAATAGAGAGGGAGAGATTCAGAGACACACAAGGAGAGACAGAGACAGAGGCAGAGAGAGAGGGAGAGAGAGAGAATATGCAGAATGGCACATGGGACTGTGAACATGGAAAGCCAGAATCCACTAAGCAATTTAGCATAAACACCAAGTAGCAAATATTAGCAAGTTTGATGAGCTTCTAGGATTGGCTGAAATATCACCTGCCACTCCTACTCCTTGAACAGTGACAGACATTCATGTGTTCCTTAAGCAAAAGAAAGAATTTCTCTCAAAACACATATGCTTGAACTTTGTGATTGATAATTAGGAGAGGAAACATCTAAGAAAGTAGATAACGCTGATGAAGACCAAGGTCAGAGATAAATTGTACTGTATTCTTGTTTGCCTTCCTACTTCTCCATGTTTATACAAGTTTGGGGAGGTGATGTGAATATTTGAAATCAAATGGGGACAAAGTTAGCTATGCATTAGATCTCAGTGGTTTTGCCTTGGTAGTGACATATTATTTTGAAAACAAACACGTTTTCCTCCATTTTGATTTTATCATTAAAAGGATGTTTTTATTTATTGATTTTTAAGAATCGCATATTTGTTGAATATGGAAATGAGGCTCAGGGCAGAAAATAAAACCTTCTCTCTATATTTTATATACAACACAAGATTCCCTTCGGCAATTGGCTGTCTACTGTTATTTTTGTGCTTAGAAATGATTTAACACCCAAGAGATCAGATAGAAATAATTTTCTTGTAGTTGTTATGCGTTTCTAGTTTTGATATTTAAGTTGTGAGTCCATAGTTCATGTATTTTACTGAGTCATCTTAAGTCAACTAGACTCATGGTATACTTAGGAGCCTTGAACCTCTTTGCCCAGGATCTCACACAGGCCCTCTCTACCTTACTCTACCACTGAATAACATCCCCAGCCCCAAAGCTACTCTCTGTTTCGTTTTATCATTAGCTATTTCCACTTCCTGTTTGTATAGACATCAATGCTGGGAAATGTGTTCTTTCAGTGGTTGTCTTGAAGTCATAATAAAATGCTGTTGTTGCTTAAGACACATTCTGCTCCAGTTTTTTCTGTTCTCAAGCTGGCTAATAGGGCCTTAGCCTTTGCCTTACTGGTAAGCCACCTTCTTGAGTCATTGAGCTGTTGTCAGCCACTCAGAACCCCACAGAATACTAGTAGAAAAGTGCCCCATGCTGATCCCTAGAGAGGATTTTGCACGTCCCTATGTATATCCTTAATGTGACATGTCTTTTGGCAGATTCCCTAAGTACTTGCCAGGCCATGTCGTCCATGTTTATACAAGTTTTTGAAGTTGATGGGGCAGGACTATCTCAAAAAGTATCACCTGCCACCCCTACTCCTTGAACAATGACCAACCTTGATTTGTTCCTTAAACAAACATTGTGTTCTAGGATACAGGGGTGAGTGAGACATGGGCCCTACCTACAAGGTGCTTTCTCATTCTTTTAGAATTCCCTGGAGGAGCTGCTGAGTTGAGAGTTGAGTGACCTCATTGGATGACATCATGGGAATCTGCCCAATCTCATTCAATGTACTCAGCAAATATTTGTTGAGCTACTAGTATTTGCTAAGATCTGTTCTGGGTGCTGGGATTCCAGACCTCCAAGAGCTCTCGGCTGAGTTGGAAGACAGATAAACAAATAGGTGGTTACTCAGCAGTGTGATAAGGGCTAAAATAGGCAAAAGCATTGGACCTCAGGTGTTAGGAGTTCCTAAGTTACTCATCCTGCCTGCCAAGCACTGAGCTATAGTAGCATAAGCCTTGCTTTTCCACTGAAAGTCATAGCAAAGCCAGTTGTAATCTTTGTTACCTGAGACACAAGAGCTGACCCATCCCTCCCTTGAGACCCAACTTCTAGGGTTACAGAGGAAATCACTTGGGGGTGGGGGTGGGGCGTGATAAATGAATGGAAGGACAATTGCATCCAAGAGTTAAAAGAAGAGATGAGGAAGTGATTTATTGCTCTGGTTCACAGACTTCACTGGCTGTTTTGGGGTCTTGCAGTCAACGCCAAGAGCATCAGCAACCTGGGAAGAGAAGATAAAAACCAGGCCCCAAAGAAAATTCTTTCCCTTTTATCCCAGTGATCCATGGGCCTCACTGTTTGTTTTGACTTCTTGGCCCAGAAACCTAAAAGCAGGTCTTGTGCACTGGACTGTTCAGTTGACAAATCTTTTAGTGGGTGAATTAGCAAGCTTATGTGGTCACCTGTTAGGCCAGGCAGACTTGAGCCACCCACAGAAAACTAGAGAATAGGCTTGGCTTCTTTCTCACCCCCATTTGGCAACCAGACCTTGATTAGGCCATGATAAAACCTTGAATTCATCAGATCATCCTCTCTGTCACGGTTCAGATGAAGGAGAGGAGAGGAAAGATTCAGAAGGAAAGTGAATTATAAGTTTCCAAACAAATTTGCCCGAGTTAACTAAACATTAAAAAGAGGTTTTGAGAAGTTTTTTCTATTTCTTTTCTTTCCTTTTCTTTCTTTCTTTTCTTTCCTTTTTCCCTCTTTTTTCTTTTCTTTTTCCAACTCTGAGACTTAAACTCAGGACCTACATACTGTCTCTGAGCTCTTTTGCTCAAGGCTAGGACTCTACCACTTGAGCCACAGCCCCACTTTGGGCTTAATGGTAATTGATTGGAGATAATAGTTTCACAAACTTTCTTCCTAAGCTGGCTTCAAATCACGATCCTCTGAGTAGGCAGGATTATAGGCATGAGCCACTGGCACCTAACATTTTGCTTTCGCCTTCCCCCTTTATGCTGTGCTGGGGCTTGAACTTAGGGCCTGGATGCTGTCACTTACCATTTTCTCTAAGTCTGGCAATGTACTACTTGAGTCACAACTCCACTTCCAACTTTACAGTTGTTAATTGAAGATAAGGGTTTCTGGATTTCCTGACCAGGCTGGTTTTGAACACTGATCCTCCGATCTCAGCCTTTTGATTACAGAAGTGAGCCACATGTGCCTGAATCTTTTGCATTTTTATGTCCTTTTTTGTGTGTGGAGGGTTGTTCTTCATTACTCAAGAGTTGGTTTTCAAACAATAGTTTGTTTTTTAATAATTTTATTCTGGGATATTCTCTTTCATTCTCTGTATGAAACCACCAGCTAACTTCAAAGCTGGCTGTAGTCTTCTGTGGAAATAATGCTTGTACTTTATTGCCCAAAAAGAAAAAAAAAAACTCGATGTATATAACAAGTCACAGTTCTAAACCATAAGACATCATCATTATAACATGTCAGTCAGACCTGTGGTGAGCCCCTCCTCTTGCTACTCTGGCTGATTCTGTCCACTCCAGCAGGGGAAGCATTTGCTATAAGATCATACCACATGCTGTTACATTGCCAAAGATAGCTAGGATAGAGTGTTTGTGATTTACAGCTCTTTTTCAAGTCATTGCTGCCTAAAGCATCAGGCTTCTGTGAAAAAAAAAATAGTAAAGAACAATGTTTCCGAGGAGCAGAAAGTTCCAGAGTCTTAGTGTTTCTCAAATCTCAGTTTCTTCATATGGAAAATTGATAATCACTGTTGAGCTTACTAAGTGGAGGCACTCAACAAATAGTATCTATTATTATAATTATTATTGTCATATGTACATATAATGTACAATATATTATATAACATTCTATAATACGTACCAGTAATTAGTAGGTTTTTTCTTTCATTTTTTTTATGGCACTGGGGTTTGAATTTAGAACCTTATACTTGCTAGGATGGTGGTGCTCTACCACTGAGCTACCACTTCAACCCTATCTTTTGCTACTTATTTTGGAGATGGAGACTAATGAACTACTCAGCCCAGGAGGTCCTTGAACTACAGTTTTCCAGATCTCAACCTCCTGAGTAACTAAGATTACAGGCATGAGCCACTAGCACCTAATTTACTTCCTGATTTTCTGTGTTTTTAGTTGTGGTCTAAGCAAGCAAAAGATATACATTGCTGCTCTGCTTCTCATAGTTGGTGATACACATCAGAAGGGGAAAAAAAGGAGATGGAACAATTCCCTAGTGGAGAAAAGGCAAGGGAAATAGAATTCTCCTTTTACCTACTAGCATGTATATGAGATAAAGGATAGGTACATAGGTACATAGGGAGGCAAATGGATGGCTGGATGGATGATGATGTACATGTTTCATACATAGTCCCAAATATTTTCTTAGCTCTATTACATCTTCCCTCTTTCCTTCCACCTTCCTTCATTCTTGCCTCTTCTCCCTGAGTCATTGTAACTACCTTGTTCTGCAGGTCTTCAGCCCAAAGAGGTATTAGATACCTGATCAGTTTTCTGAGCATCATGACATAGGATGACAGGTAGGCCTTCCTTGGACATCCATACACACATGCCTGACTTCATTCTTAGAGCTCATTTGGCTTAGAGTTCTCTTGTGGAGAGTTTAATCATAGATCTTCGAGGAAGGAGCCAGACCCACCCTTCTTTCCTCTGCTCCCGCTCAGGAAGGTACACACACACACACACACACACACACACACACACACACACACACACACTATGGATTAGTTTCCCTATCCTTCCTAAGCCAAAGTTAATGAATAATACTGTTTTCAAATAGTTGTCCATCACTAATGTTTTGAATCCTCAAAGAGAATCATATTTTCTGTTTTCACTCTACTCTAAATTCCGTGTTCTCTACCTGTACAGCCTAACGCACTCACACAGCATGTGTGTATCAATTGTCTATGCTGTGTCAGGGAACAGTTAGGCTCTAGAGCTATATCTTGGCAATGACTGGGATGCTCTGGATTTACATTGTAGCAGACAGGAATAAGAAAATAGGAATGCACATATAAATTCTGTGAGGTGTAAAGATCGGGGGTGCAGGGTGAGAGTGGAGAAATGCTCTTGAAGGAAGGACGCAAGGCTGTTGTTACCAGAAAGTTCTCTTTCAGTTTCTTGACAAAACTTTATAGGAAGGAGAAGGAAATGAGGTGGGCAACTGAAGGAAGATTGCTGCAGCCCAGCAAATAATAAGCACAAATATCTGGCATGAACGTGCTCCAGATGTTCTGGCAACAGGAAAGAGGTAGAAGAAGAGCTCAGAAAAGAAGCCAGGGATCCATCATGATGTCTTGGTCATGGTTAGGAAAATGAATATGATTGAAGAATTTTGAGGGCGTGTCTGCTGCAATCGAACCTAGATTTGACAAGGACTGTTTCAGCTGCTTGCTGTAAGCCAAGGTCAAAGAGGAGAAACCAAGAAGAAGCCCATTCCCACATCCTCCGAGCTGATGCATTGGCTGTCAGCCTGGAGGGTGAAATCCATGTAGGCTGTGTTGCTTTTCCTTCCTCCCACCAGCTAAGATGTAAACTTCACATCCCTCCAAAGACTCACAGGGGCTATCTCAACCACTGTGTCCTTCATTGCGTATTCCTTTTGAGGACTGAGGAATGAGATGCTGTCTTCCACACTACAACAAACCTTTTGGGAACACAATCTGACATTTATGCTTTTATGCTCTCCTCAGCCCTTCCTTTATATGGCATTCCTCCGGAATTTCTGCTTCCTCTCTACTTCTGACTGCTTTCCTCTGTACTGTGCAAATATACCTCTCATTCCCCAACTTCAAAAAATAATCAAATCTTCCACAGTATTTAGGAAAGAAAGTACTCCTTTGCTCACCACATTGATTCCCTCTTTAAGGTTTAAGACAAAGTAGGGACCACCCATTGTTGCTTGAGTATGGTTTTGCCTTCTGACTTTCTACTCCAAATGGCTCTATTGTCTTTTCTTTTTTTAAATTCCTATTGGAAACTAAAAGTAACTAAAAATAGTTAGGTCTAGTGGCTCATTGAGAAGCCTGAGAATGGTAGGATTATGGATACAAGGTCAGCCCTCAGCAAAAAATCATGAGACTCAATCTCATCCTCAACACAGAATCTGTCACTTAAAAAAAATACATTAATGGGGCTGGGAAGGAGGCTCAGTGGTAGAGTGCTTGCCTTGCATGCATGAGGCCTTGAGTTCGATTCCTCAGCACCACATAAGCAGAAAAAGCTGGAAGTGGTGCTGTGGCTCAAGAGGTAGAGCGCTAGCCTTGAGCTCAAGAGCTGAGGGACAGCACCCAGGCCCAGAGTTCAGACCCCCTCGAGCAGCAAATAAAACAAACAAAAACATTAATGGAACAGAATTAAATGGGCATAAATTTTTCTTGGCCAGGTGTGTAGTATATGTTTGTATCCCAACACTGAGGAAACTGAAGTTGAGACCAGCCTTGACTGTATAGCAATCAATCAATCAATCAATTCATTAATTTTAAAAGGATTATAGTTCACAGCTGCAATCCTAGCTACTGAGTAGGCAGAGAAAGGAAAATCAAGGTTGGAGACCTCTATTTGCAAAACAAACCAAAAGCAAAAGGACTAACAGGGTGACTCAAGTGATAGAATGTTCCTAAATGAGAAATCCTGGCTACATACTCATGGTCCACATATCACATACACACAATGTCTACCCCAAAGAGAAATCTTCATCTTAGTATATTTTGATAAACTTATTACATAGCTGTGGACTGATGGGTTGATATTTCCTTGGGCTTTATTGAGCTGCATGCTAACTAAGAACTCAGGATTTCTAAACCAGGTACTGGAGTTTAAATATCAGTTGTAAATTTAGTTGTAGCTGTGGTGTGTAAATGCATATTCATAATTTTCTACACTTAAGCACTCTTTGACTTCTTGTTTGTGGAGCATAGCATTTTATAAGAAGGTATCTTTAATTTTGAATTCTTCACAAAGGTGTACATATTTTATATCATTTCAAAGGTGTCTACTTCTAATATATTATTCACAAAAATAATAAAATGTTTTGGAGTTGCAAACAAAATGTCAATAGATCCTGATTGAGATGGTAAGAAGATCCTTAACCTTCCTCCCTCTCCTTCTCTTCTACCTTCTCTTTATCCCATAAGCTTTCTGAGTCTCCCTTAGATTCTTCAGATCAATTCCCTGCCATTTTCTCAGGGGGGATACTGCTGTTCCATGGAGAACAGAAACTCCTCAGAGGAGTGAGGCTTGAGCCTCTCCTGCTCAGGTCCTGAGACATGTTGCCTTTGGTATCAGAATATCCAGAATGTCCACTTTTCCTAGCAATTTGTCTGATCATACTGAGCTGGATGAAGGACTTTATTCAGTAGGTCTTGGCATATAGCATCTGGAGAAGGAGATTTGGAGTCAGGTGCCCAATAACTACAACCAGTTGGCTGCCGTGTGTTCTGCTTTAACCATCTTCTTTCCCTGTCCACATCTGGTTTGGGTGGCAGATTGGAGATAGAAAGAAGGTACACTGCAGCCCAGGATGCTGTCCTTTCTCATCTGTAAGACAAAACTTCAAAAAAGTAAAGGGCAGGAGCCTCATGCTGTGACTCCAACCTGTAATCCTAGCTATGTGGGAGGCAGAGATGGGAGAATCATGGTTCATGGCCAACTTGGGTGAAGAGTTGAGGGGATTACATCTTCACCGATGGCTGGATGTGGTAGTATGTATGGGTTATTCCAAGCTACTAGGGAAACACCATAGCTTGGTGCACCAGAGGAAGCCTGTCAACACAGTGACAAATAACAGATAGACAGGAGGATCAAAGTCCAGGTCAGCCTAGGCATAAAGAGATTCTATTTTCAAAACAGTCAACACTAAGAAGGGCTGGTGAACTGGCTCAAATTGTAAAGTACCTGCTTAGTGAGGTACTGAGTTAAAACCCTAGTACCCCCAAAGATAAGGGTTCAAATGCTTTTTTTTCTTTCTTGCGATTATTTCCAACATATTTATAAGATGATTTCTTTGTTGCTGTGTATGTACCTCCACCAGGGTATAAGCCCTGCTTTCACTGTATTTGATGTTGATATATTTTGTGGAGGGGAAGAGAAAAAACAAGCTGTTTAAATAGGGGTACAGGTGGACCCATTACAACAATGAGATGTACAAGATGTTATGTCGAAAAACGAACTTTACAACTTTGGCGGGGTGGGGGTGGGGGGTTAGGGGGGTAGGGGGTGTGAGGGTGGGGGGTGGAAAGGAGAAGGGATGGTATGGGGAAACAAAGGAGGAGGCAACAATGCTTGATAAGAAATGTACTCACTATCCTGCCCATGTAATTGTAACCCCTCTGTATGGTATTTTCACAATAATAAAAAAAATTTTAAAAACCCTAGTACCCCCTTCCTTGACCCCCCCCAAAAAGACAAAACGTAGCAGCTACCTTTCATCTACTCTGATTTATATGTATTGTCAGTATGACAAAAAATCCAAAGTAAGGTGGGTACAGTGTCTCAAAGGGTTCCATAATCTTAACTACTCAGGAGGCTAAGATTTGAAGGATAATGGTTTGAACCCAGTCTGGGCAGAAAAATCCATAAGACTTCACCTCCAAAAATAGCCAGTAATAAACAGGGCTGAAAGTATGGCTCAAGTGGTAGAACACCAGCAGAACAAGAAAACCAAGCAAGAATGAGAGACCTTAGTTCAAATTCTGTCCCAACAAAAAGCCAAAAGTAAAAAAACAAGGCCAAGTGATGGTCTGTGATGTCTATGATAAGTAGAATACTAGCTGCTAACTAACCTGGTTCCAATCTGTCTTTGTGTTTTCTAGAGCAGTCTTGCGCACAGCCCATCTCTAATAGCATCTCTAATAGGTGTTTAATTAACTTGCAGTAGATGATAAATCAACCTTCAATGCTGCCTCCAGCCTGGTTTTATCTTGCTAATTGCAGAGAACGTGTACTTCCTAGTGTTTCAGGGAGTAAAATTCTCACAATATTCTTTTGTATTGACATCTAGAGCCTAGTCATTCTTCCTGCTGGAAGTCTTTACTAGTCCCTTCTAGCTCTTAGAATTTAGTATTTTTTTTTAAATTGTCATTCTGTCATTTCATTCCTATTCCAAAAGAAAAAAAAAAAAAAACCTGTTAAAAAGAAATACTTCTAATTCCCTTAGAACAATCCTAATGAGGTTCTTGGATCCTGAAACAAAAAGCACAATGAGTAAGCTCTTGAGAGCACCCTCGGGTTGTTGACAAGGTCCCTCCTCAGAGTGTCTCCCACTATGAGCTGGCAGGGCTCCTACCACCCAGAAAGTGATAGACAAACTCACTTTAGATCCCTTGCCTGGGGGGGAGAGGGAGAGGATACAAGCAAAGATGGTAAGGCCACCTCTAGAGTACTGAGATAACCTGCTTGCTAGGGAGGCTCCTTCTATTTCCTCCTCCTTGGTGAAGGAGCAAAGGAGAGAGATGAGGTCTCACTTAGTCACCGGCAGCGCCATCTTCTATCTACTCTCATTATCTTCACAATAATTGCATAGTACTAACTGAAAGAGTAAATACATCATGGCTCCATTTCAGTGAAGGACAAGAGACCCATAATGAGAAGACAGAAATTGAAACAGGAAATACCTGTGAGCTTCACTATCTATTAAACAGCTCAGCATTCCTAAGTCTAGATCTTAAGAATTAAAGAGAGGAGGTAGAGTAATGCTCCACTGGCTTGAGACAAAGTTTATCAAGATGAACAAGAATCAGGCCTATCACTTAAGAGAGTTCCTCTTACACATTCTAAAACATGCAGTCCTATCTGGCAAGCTGGGCTCTCAGTTGAATATATCATGAGGGTGGCAGATACAGAATGTAGCCTCTGTAAAAAGCATTTGACAAATGCCATGGTCATGAGTCACACCTGGGATACATTTAGTCCAAGAGCTCTATAGAGGGGAATCAGTAGGTACTATATTACTTCCCCTTGCCACATTTCCCCCGTGGTCTGACTTCATTGGGAACTGGGTTTACTTTCTTTGACTTATATGGTCATGGAGGAGAATTCATTCCCAACAGCCTAACCAGGAGGCAGATACTCAAAATGTGACTGTAGACAGACAGATTTAGGTAGGGTCTCTAACTCCAGGGTGTGTTTGATTGCAACAGGCATTTGTTCCGAAGGCTCATCTTTCCCTGTACTTGGCTCTCTATCAGAATTTTTGAGACTATACTAATTTTAGGAAAGAACTCTAAATTTCCCTAATAGAGGAGAAAATTTAATTGAAAAATAGAGGGGGGAATAAAGCTAAAAGGATTATCAAAACGTTATGGAAAACACATTTCATCCATTCATGTGGTTTTCATTATCCATTGAGTTGAAAAGCTTTATAAAGAAAAGATTGGAATGTGTTGCAACTTTCCCACAGAATCCAGGACACTAATGCCTATGTGCCCATACATATGCACAGAAGTGATTTAAAGTGTGTGAATTGGATTATACTTGCAAAACATCTCCTCACCATTAACACCTCAATGAAAATTCTCAAGTACTTAAGTATAACAAGAAATCAGTCACTTAAATATTTTTATCAGATAGCTAGCCTAAAGAGAAAAATCATCAACCTATATCAGCCTAGCTCATCATACAGCTTTCTCTGCATAATTAGTTGTAAGACTTGGATCTTACTCACTAGACATTTTGATGGAAATGAACTATACAACTTGGGGAAGGAAAGATTTTAGGGAGAGGTAAGCAGGAGAGAATGAGGGAGAGGGTAACAGTGTTTAAAAAGAAATGTACTCATTACCTTATTTATGTAACTGTAACCCCTCTGTACATCACCTTTACAATAAAAAAATAAGAAGAAAAAGACTTGGATCCTATCTCCAAAATGATGTTGGAAGCTCTCTGATTTTGCTGATAGTTGCTAAAAAATATTTGTGTTTCATCAGGTGAGTGGCAAGAACAGACGTAATTGTCTCCTTTTTTCCCATCTCCACATTTAAAACAGTACTTAAAGCTATACTTTCAAGAACCATGATTACAAATATTGATCCATGCTCAAAAACTTGAGGGATATACAAATTTCCATTGCCCCTGACCAGGAAAAGTTTCTTCACAAGCAAAGTCCATGCCTCCATCAGTATATTTTCCCTGGACCCAACAGATGCCTCACAGCAAGTGTCCAGTAATGATCATAGAAATTAATACATGTTGTTAATAGATCACCCAGGCAAAATGAAGAGTTGCTACACTTAAATTCATTAATTTTAAGAAGCAGTTAATGGTCATGATAACTCATGGGACACAAATTTCAAATACTCTACGTCTTTGGTATGTCCTGGAATACTTGGGGAAAGACTTTAGAGAAGGGGGGTCTATCAGGTGACAGGTGACATCTTTAACTCACCTGAATCATGCAAGAAAATCAAAACGGAGGAGGCACTGATTTTAGGGGTCTCCAATGAGTGAGTGAATATCATTAATTCCAATCACAGACATATCCCCAAATGTACATTCAGATGTGTCCATCTCTGGATTCAAGCTGACTTTTGGACTAGGCCAAACCACCAATTTATGAACCTTTCTGGACTTGTGTACAGTGTATTTCTTTCCCTAAACTAGCCGGAGACTAAGACTATACCCAAATCTTTATTTTAACAAGATAGCCTCATTTTTGCCAGCATCAGTCCAACTTTCTGATTAACAAGTGATGTAATTGCTGATGTCTTTAGGGTTTAAAGATATAAATGTAGCTACCATTTCATAAAACATGACAGCACATTGTCATGGCTACTTAAATTGGTGTTGCCTAAGATTTCAGTCCTAATTAGTCGCCCAATAAATGTAATTTTATTTGTTCTGGACTAGTTTCTTTATATTCTCAGTCAAAAACTCACTCTTCCATTTATGTGTTAATTCAGTAATTGTTAAGTAATGACCCTGCCATAGCAAGTTATGATAACATTATGGTAATGTATAGGGTCTATTCACTGCCTTTCAGGGATCAATAAGATCATACATACAACCGGCTTTTCCTTTTATCATTTGCTTAGGAGCCACTAGAATTTGTTGGCAGAAAAACATGATATATTTTTCTGTGGGCATCTATTCATGTTCTCTCAGAACAGACTTTCTTAACCTTAGCACAGTTATTTTGTACCAGTGATTTCCCTGTCATGGCTATAGTCCCCACATATATTAATCAGTACACCCCGCAATATACCAACAGCACCAACTCCTCAGCCAATCGAAACTGTCTCTAGGTAGCATTGTCACCTTAGAAGTAAAATTCTCCCCAGAAGCAGACCAAGATATTTCTAATGATGTCTGAGTGGGGAAAGAATTAAAAGAAATGAGAAAATATGTGTTTTTATTGAGTAAATGGAATGGCAACTGTCTTATGACTTTAATATCATATTAGCAAGAAACCATTGTTCTCATCTTTATAACATAAGGATAGTTGAAAGAAATGCACTAGAGAAATGATTTCATTTAGAAGATCTAAGTGAAGTGAATTTCGGAGAGAGAACACCATAGCTGCAAGGAGCATTGGATGAGGGGAACAAAAGGAGCCTATTGTAAGCAGGACGAGAATTCACTGAGCTTTCTTTTTCTTTTTTCTTTTTTTTGTCAGTCTTGGGGCTTGAACTTAGGGGCTGGGCTCTGTCCCTGAGCTCTTTTGCTCAAGGTGAGACCTCTACCACTTTGACCCACAGCACCACTTCTGGTTTTCTGGTGGTTAATTGGAGATAAGAGTTTATGGACATTCCTGCCTGGGCTGTCTTTGAACTGTGATTCTCAGATCTCAGCCTCCTGAGTAGCTAGGATTACAAAGGTGAGCCACCAGCTCCTGGCTCAACTGAACTTTTAATAGGTTCTTGATGCCCACTGGCAGGGATGATGGGCTGGAGACTCCAGCGCTCTTGTCACAATCTGAATCTGTAACTATTTTTTTCTGATGGTCCTTCATTGGAGATTGAAAGGAAGCAGATCTGAGAAGTATGTCTCCCATGAGACAGTTAAGGCCTTAAGCAAGCTGAAGGCAAAAGCTACCAAAAACTGGAAACTTGTTGAGAGCTGAGAGAGCCTGAAGAAGGTACTCAGGCATTGGCTAGAAGCAAAGCAAGTGAATCATAAGATGTGAGTGTGATATTCCAATAATACTTTTAGTGCTCACCAGCAGTAGCCCAAGCCTGGAACAAGGGTAGGAGGATGGCGAGTAATTCTTTCCAGGATCAGATGACTTTCATCAAGGATAATGACAATGACCCCACTCCAAGGACGAAACAAAAGGGAAGGACCTAGCACGGTGCAGAAAACAAAAGAGGTGACCAGAGAGAAAATTCAAACATAAATAACCATTAGCCAAACTCTAAAGCAAACAGACACCAAAGTTCAGCAAGCCAAATTCTTTTACCTAGGGATAGTTCATATTCCTACATAAGCTTTGACAAATGGAAAGTGTGGAGAGCTGCGGGAGCCGCGACCAAAGACGGCTGCAAAAGCAACATTGTAGCTAAAATGGTGGGGCTGCGTGGTGCAGCTGCGACCTAAGATGGCGCTGGCTCCCGCCTTCCGTCTTCCCGGTGACGAGTGCTCTCTGTAAAAAACAACTCCTTATATGGCTATGACTTGGCTCCTAGTTTGCTTCCGTGTTTGCAGCCCTATCGGTATATGCCACATGGCGCTTCAGGATGGGCCATCCAGGAGGCTTATAACCGGAGCGCGGGGGCGGAGGGAAGGAGAAACAAGGAGAAGCAAGGAGAAACAGGAAGAAACGGGCAGGAGAGAAGTAGGAGAAAAGAAGCTGTAAACAAGGTCCTGAATAAACCGTCTGAAAGAAGAACCTGTTGTCGCGTCATCCTTGCAGGTCGAGGCGGTCGCGACAGGAAAGTCTTCATCTCATCTTAAAGATTTGACACTAATGGGAATGGAATGTAGCAGCTGCCTAAACCCGAGGAAGAACAGAGGAATCAGGAAAATTCCCCCAACCTGCAGGGCTTACACTAAGTAGCTAGCAGTCTCCAGCTGGGAAAGGTGAGAAATCCTGGGAAACCAGAGAACTTCCTTCATACTTCAGAACATACCTCAAGGATCAGACGTAGTTGTCTCCCTCCAGAGTTCCAAGGGAAACCTTCCAGAGCACAGGGATACGGGCAATCAGGAAAAACTAAGAGAACCCACCCAGCACTGGGACTGCATGTGAAAAATGCAGCAACACTGTCTATTTCTGAGAGGAATCCATTTGCATATGGCCTGCATAAGTCTAATGGTAGGCCAGGAGAACTCAGAGAAACCCTTTCCCACTCCTGGATTTACAGCAAGGGGCAGGAAATAGATTTAGACAATAATCCTTAGAAGAGGAGCCAGGGATGCAGCGATGAACCTCCTCTGAGGTTCATGGTCATAGTGCCTCCTAAAGTCTGTGGACTGTGCAGAGGAAATCAGGGATTCTCTCAGGAACTTCAACACTTGTACAAGACGGAGGAAAGCTAAGGTGTATTCCAAATTAGAATGCATGGACATAAACTGAAGTAAAAGCAGAACTCAGGCCCACCTCAGCTACCCACTTTACTGACCAAAGCCCCATACTAATATCTTGACAGAAGGTGAGTATATTCATTTTCACCACGGTGACCAAACACCTGACAAAAATAATATAAAAGATTTATTTTGGCTCATGGTTTCAAAAGCATCCATCCATTATGACAGGGCGGATAAAGCAGAAGGGACAACTTCACATCATGGTGGAAAGGAAGCAGAAAAACAAATGAGGAGACAATGGACAAGGAGTAACCTTCAAAGACATATTTCCAATGATCTACTGACTCACTTGAGGGCCACACTTCACAAAGATTTCATGTTTCCCGAAGGACTACCCCCAGCTGGGGCCAGGTCTGGAGTCTGTGGAGGATGCTTCAAACCATAGCAATAGTTCTGTGTTCTAGGGGTAAATACTAGACTTCTCAATCTCTGCTATTCTTTTTCATATGCATAGTATCTGAGCTTGAATTGAAAATTAAGAAATAATGAACAAACAAGACAACAAGCATATGAGTCAGCAAACAAAAAAAGTCAACACAACTAGATACCCAAAATGTTGGTATTTCTAGAAAGGCCTTTGGATATATATGTTTATCAGAAATTGCCTTTAAATTTGTCTTATCTATCTGTCTGTCTGTATCTATCTCTCTATTTATCTATCTTACTTTTTTTTACCAGTAATAGGATTTGAACTCAGGGTCTCATGTTTGCTCAGCTTTACTGCTGCTGACTGGCTCAGTACAGCTTGAGCCATGTCAGAAGTATTCTTTTGCTGGTTCTTTTGGAGATGGAGTCTTGCAGACTTTTCTGCATAGGCTAGCATTGAACCTTGATCCTCTCCTTAAAGGATTATTTCCTCATATCTCAGCCCTCTGAGTAGTTAAGATTACTGGCATGAGCTAACAGTACCAGGTATCTACCTAAACATCTTAATGAAATATTAGTAAGTCACACCCAGCAACCTATAAGGGTCATTATTTAAAATAATAAGCTCTAGGAGGAGAAGGGATATTGGGGAACGCTTAAATGGGGATGCAGGCTGACCCATTGTGACGATGAGATGTACAGGACACTGTGTTGAAAATTAACTTTACAATGTTGGGGGTGAGAGGTGGAAGGAGTTGGGGAGGTGAGAAGGGAAGTGATGGTAGGGGGAAAACAAAGGAGGAGGTAACAATGCTCGCTACGAAACGTACTCATTCCCCTACTCATGTAACTGTAACCCCTCTGCACAACATCGTTACAATATATAAATATATAAAATTATAAGCTCTAAGAAAAGTATATCCAGATATGTAAATTTTGTGCAACATGTAAAAGTATATCAAGATAACTTGTCACATTAAAGGAATAAGAGAAAAGATCATCTCAATAGGTGCAGAAAATCCATCTGAAGAAATTCAACACTCATCCAAGTGCATAACTAATCAGCAAATTAAAAATCAATGAAGGTTTGCTCAGTCTAATTATAGCTTACTTCTCAGACTAGTCATACTGAATATTCTTCCTACAAGAACATCTATCTTTACACATTTATTCCACAAAATTCTAGAGCATCTAACAGTTTTATAAAGTAAGTAAATGCAGTTAATGACGTAAAAACCTGAAGAAGAAATCAAGTGTTTTACTCAAAGAATATATATGTCGCATAGAAAACTCCATGGAACTTGGGTGTGGTGGTATATGCCTGTAATCTCACCGCTTGTGAAGCAGAGGCAAGAGGACCAAAGGTTCAAAGTCAGCCTGGGCCACATAGCAAGTTCTGGACCAGCCTACTCTGCAAACAAACAGTGGAACAAACAGAAAACTTCCATGGAATCTGCACAAATATTATCAATAGTAAGACATGAGTCTAGAAATGCTTTAGGAAAACATAAACTGGCAATGCTTTAAATAGCACCAGAAATTATATGGAATAACTATATTGAAAGATAGGTAAAGTCTCTAAAGTCTACACAGCATGAAAAGCAAACAGAGACCTAAGTAAATAAATGTATTTTCACCTGGGTGTCAATGGCTCATGTTTTAATCCTAGCTACTCAAGAGGCTGATATCAGAAGACCTGTATAGAAATGTTTGTGGAACTCTAATCTCCAATTAATCAGCATAATGCTGGACTGAGGTATGGCTCAAGTGGTAGAGCATCAGCCATGAGCAAAAAGTCAAAATGCTTTGAGCCAAAGCCCTGGTATTAGCATAAAAAACACAAACATACTATTTTGCAAATAAGAAGACAATATTAAAATACCCATTCTTTCTAAATTGATAATCAACTGAATGTAATTTCAATCAAAACTCCAGCAGAATTTTTAAAGTGGAAAATTGATTCAAACATAAGTATGAAAGCCCAGAAGATCGAATACAATCTTGATACAATCCAAATGAAAGGCCATAAACCTTTAATTTGAAGGTTTAAACTTGAAAACCTTTAAACTTGAAGACATTCCCTAAAACTACAGAAATCAAAAGACTATTCTGTGGAATTGAAAGGAGTTCAGACATAGATCAAAATACAAAATTGTACTAATTGATTTTTTATATTAAAAACATATTTATTTGATCATTATTTGAGTAGTTCCAGAACACCTGGATATTTAGGAAAAATTAATGTGAAACCCCTACCTCACTGGAGCAATGAAAATTAATTTGAGACTGGTCATAGACCAAAACATGAAGACTAAAATCCTAGAGTATCTAGAAGGAAACTGCTTATCATGAACATTGGAAGGGAAAGAGTTCTTAAACAGGACTTCAAAGTACTGATAGTTAAAAGAAGAAAATGATTCAGTTGAATTTCATCAAAATTTCATCTGATTATCAAAAATCATTATTAAGCTGTTCACTGGTGGCTCATGCATGTAATCCTAACTATTGAGGAGGCTGAGATCTGAAGATGTGGTTCAAAGTCAGCCTGGGCAGGAAAGTCTGTGAGACTCTTATCTCCAATTAACCCCAGAAAACCAGAAGTGCTGCTGTAGCTCAAGTGAGAGAGCACTCTTCTTGAGCTGAAGAGTTCAGGGACAGTGCCCAGGCCCAGAGTTCAATCCCCATCACCAACCAAAAAAAAAATCATTATTAAAATCCAAACCAGAGACTGGATAGCACTTGTGGAGAGAGAGAGAGAGAGAGAGAGAGAGAGAGAGAGAGAGAGAGAGAGAGAGAAATCTAAAGAAGTCAACAATAAAAAGTCACCTCAATTTGTATAAATAGGGAAAGGATTTGAATATAACTCTCTGACAAGAAGAACAAATGGGTAAGAAACTCATGACAAAGAAGCACAACATCACAAGGCAGTAGAGAAGCAGTCATCAGACTACAGATGTCTCAGTAAGACTTCCCATCACACAAATCAGGATGACTGAAATAAATGAAAAGTATCCATGCCAAATATTAGTTGTAAGTAAAATTAAAATAATAGAAAATTCCAACAAGAAGCAATTAGATCTCCAAGCATTACTAGTGAGGATGTAAAATGTTACAATCCTTTTAGAAAAAAAATTGAAATTGAACTCCAAAAGAGTTTATACACATATACACACATACCAAAAAAAGTATTCAGAGGTTATTCTAGGACAGCCAAGGAGAGAGAGAAAAAAGAAAGACAGGAAGAAAAAAAGACAGAAAGAAAGAAAGAAAGAAAGAAAGGAAGGAAGGAAGGAAGGAAGGAAGGGAAAGAAAGGAAGAAAGAAAGAAAGTCAGAAAGGAAGGAAGGAAAAGAAAGAAAGAAAGACAGACAGGAAGGAAGGAAGAAAGAAAGAAAGAAAGAAAGGAAGGAAGGAAGAAAGAAAGGAAGGAAGGAAAGAAGGAAGGAAACAGGAAAGAAGGGATGAAGGAGAAATAAATTTTATTGCATTTTTTTCAAAACTCATAATTACTATGAACCCACTTCAAAAAAAACAAATATTCCTTGGAAGAGAGCAAACTAAAAATCATCCTGAAACAATTGGCCTCAATCCCATTTCAAACAAAAAAGATGACTCTTTTTCCTGTATTCTTTAAAACTAGGCTTTCGTGGTTGCAGTTCAATGTATATTAGTAGAGATGTTACAGCTGGCTGCACTGAGTCAGAGAGTCATAGAACTGACCAACTAGATGGACCAACAGAACCGAACAAATGAAAGCAAAGGTTCACTTTGGACTTGAAATCACGTTGCACTTGAACCCATCAATGGATTCCTCCATTGATGAAATCAGAACACTCATGATTTAATCGACCAACAAACACCTACTTCCAGTTGGTGCTCATTGTCATCATTAGTGGTAGATATTAAGTGGACAGAGCTTCCTCTGGCCACGAGTTCCAAGAGTCATAGTGCCCAAGCTGTTCACCGCAGCCAGAAACCACAGAAAACAATATATCCAAGCAGGCAAGTCTTCCCCAATGCTCTTTTGCTGTTTGTTTGTTTTTTGAGGGCCATGAGCAAGCAAAGAGAGCTTAGAGTGAAACCCAAGCATTAGTGAGACATGAATGTGGCGTGGGTGGGGCAGGAGGGAGTGGGGACAGATCTCCCTCGCTATGTCACACATACTTCCCACTCATCACAAAGCCCCATATTCTTTGATGTATCCTTTCCCGTAGAGGGAGTTCTTCATGAGAATGGGGGAGGTAAGTTAGCTCGTGGGAAAAAAATGTCTCTTCAGCAGTGAGCAGTGAGTTGGCTCGTGCCCAAGTAATGTCCTCAAGGTGTGCCATGAGAGATGAAGTCACTTGGCTCATTTTACCAGCTTGAGGATGGTGTCAAGACCTGACACAACCAGGTAACACGTACAAGGAAACTGATCTGAAGCAAGGCTGTGACTCTGGAGAAAGCTTCCTGGATGCAGGGAGGTGGAGATCTTGTTCGAGAACATTTCTAGGGAGGCTTTCCATGAAGAGCAAGCAAGGTCATGGGCAAGAAGAGGAACTATCGTGAGTGAATATGCACTTGCAAAGCTCAGGCCAGACATGTGTACAGACACTCGCAGGAATGCTGAATATCTTCAGCATTTCAAATGATTCTTCTTCACCTATTCATTCAATACTGATTTAGTAAAGGGAAAAAAAAACACCTGCTTTTTGGAGAGGATGGACAGCCCACATACAGAAACAAGTATCTTAATGTGAAGCTCAAAGACTTCCCTACAAGGTGAATGCACTCATTTTCTCAGACCAAGCTAGAGATCAGAACCCCAAGCTCTCTTCATTCCCACTCTCTTCATGTCTAGCACTGAAGCTGTGTTTCCATCCATAAAATTAGGACACTCTTTCTCGATACCACAGGTTACTAAATCTATCATTAGAACCTATTTTGAACTACCTTTCCTTTTCAGCTTGTTCTGTTGCCCAACACCACAGTTTGTACTTCCATTCCTTTTTTAAAATTATTTTTTTAATTTTTAAGTAAGTTTTTTAATTGTGAAAATACTGTACAGAGGGGTTACAATCACATGAGCAAGGTAATGAGTACATTTCTTATCAAGCATTGTTGCCTCCTACTTTGTTTCCCCCCTACCATCCCTTCCCTCCCATCTCCACAACTACATTCCCACCCCCACCCCCACCCCCACCTAAATTGTAAAGTTCGTTTTTCGACATAGCATGTTGTACATTTCATTGTTACAATGGATCCCTATATCCCTATTGAAACAATTAGTTTTTTCTCTTCCCCTCCCCAACTTATACCAACATCAAATACATGAAAACAGGGGTTATACCATGGTGGAGGGGGAGACATACAAAGCAACAAAAAAATAATGTGGTACCTTATAAATATGTTAGAAACAATAGCAAGAAAGAAAAAAACATTTGTGTCCTTATCTTAGGGTTCATGTCACTTAACATCATCTTATTTGACCTTTTCTGCTTGTCTCAGATATATACTAGTTATTACAAATAAGGGAAACCATGGGACCTATATTTCTTTGCACCTGGCTTACTTATTTTTTCCAAGTCTTTCCATTTCCTAACAAATGGGGAATTGTCATTCTTTCTATTGGAGGCATAGAATTTCATTGTGTATATATACCACATTTCCTTGATCCATTCATCTACTGAGGGGCATCTGGGTTGGTTCTATAACTTAACTATGGTAAATAATGCTGCAATAAACATAGTTATGCTAGTAGCTTTAGTATGGTCTTGTTTGTGATCATTCAGGGAAATGCCCAAAAGTGGGATTGCTGGGTCATAGGGGAGCTCTATGTGGAGTCTTTTGAGGAACCTCCATACTGCTTTCCAAAGTGGTTGAACAAGTTTACATCCCACCAACAATGCAGTAGTGTTCCCTTCTGTCCACATCCCCTCCAGCATCTGTTGTTATTAGAATTCTTGATTATAGCCATTCTAACTGGGGTGAGGTGGTATCTCAATGTTGTTTTGATTTTATGGCTAGAGAGGTTGAGTATTTATTTCTTCATGTGCCTATTAGCCATTCTTATTTCCTCTTCAGAGAAGTTTCTCTTTAAGTCTTTAGCACACTTATTTATTGGGCAGTTGTTTCTTTGAGGATTTGTTGTTGGGGGATTTAATTTTTTGAGTTCCAGGTATAATTTAGATATGAGACCCTTGTCTGTTGTATGGCTAGTTTCTATTGATCTTGCTAGCTATGTCCTTTGCCATGCAGAAGCTCTGCAACTTCATGCAATCCCATTTGTCCAACCTTTCTTTGATTTGTTGTCTTTCTGGGTCTCTATTAAGAATATTTCGGCCTGTGCAAAGGAGACCTAGGGTTTCTCCTATTCCATCCTGTAATGTTTTCAGAGTGTCTGCTTTGATTCCATGTACTCCCATTCCTAAATGGGGTCTGTGACAGATTCATATTGCAATGCATTGTTTCCCAGATGCAATGCCTTACTATGCCTTATTCAATTTTAGAACACCAGCTGCTCCCTACTGCTGAGTCTGGGTGAGTGGTAAGTGGCTGGATGCAGCCACTTTGTCCCTAATCACACACATTAGTTAGTCTTCTCTTATTCATGGAGGATATGTTCCCAGATTCCCAGTGGATGCCTGCAACTATGGGTAGTACTGAGCCCTACAATTTAATGCCTTTTCTATCTTATCCAAGCACTTACCACACACTGTGGCTGTAACTTGCACTTTGATGTGCAAGAACAAAACTAGTGTAAATTATTCTTTTCCCTTTCACAACTTTAGAGGATTCATTCTTATCAACATCAGCCTACGATCTTGGACCTCTCCACTTAAAGTTTCACAGCTTCTTCTTGGCATAGCCAAATTGTCAACACCATTACTCTTGGACTTGAGGAATATTTGTAAATAAAATAAAGGTTACTTGAACACAAAAAAAATAATTAATGGGTGCATAGTATATACAGTACAGATACATTGAATAAAAGGATGGATATGTTGTTATGTTCTTCCAAAGGGCATGAAATTTAAAACTTACAACTTGTTTCTTCTTGGAATTTTCCATTTAATAGTTTCAGGCTGACCATGACCAACTGAAACTATAGGAAGTGAAAAAGATAGATGACTGAAGATTACTGTGCCTCATGGATAAAAATAGCCAAGATAAGGTGATCTAGGAAGGGGTGTTTTTATTTCTGTTCAAGAGCACCATCTACTTTGGCAGAAATACAAGACATTTCTATTTTGCTCCTAATAAAAACAGTTGCATGTGGAAACCTGTGTTAAGTGGTGTTAAGAGTTATTAAGATTTATTACTGGCTGTTAGTACCATTTCTTACAGACTGGCATCCCAGGAGATGCCCGATCTTTTATCAGATAGATGTATTATAAAAATCCTTTTTCAGCCTGTGGTTTGACAAATATTACAATCTCCTGACCTGAAACCTCGTAAGACTAAGTTCAGGCCTCTAGATGAGTTTAGAGCAAGTACAAGAGACATTCCAAGCATTCTGCCTGTGATACAGTGTTGGGATTGTCACTTCAATTACCAGACATTCAAAGCATGCCTTCTGCAATTTGGAGGGCAGAGAGATAAATATGACCCAGTCTCTCCTGTACAAGAGCTCACTGTTGGTCAAGGAATCTGACATGTATACAAATACCAGAGACAACAATGTCCCTGTACCTTAAGCCATCCTGCAAGGCCTCCCACAGGAGAAACATTTGCAAAGAGTCTCGAAGAAGAAATAAAATTTCTGTAGCAAAACTACAAAGAAAAGTCATTCTTTTCTGAAAAAGTAACTTCAGCAAAGCCTGAGTAGAGTGGAAAGTCAGCCAAGGTAAGGAGCAGCTGACATCGCAGTTTTGCTTTTCGATTATAACTTAAAGACAGAAATGTCTGACCCATGTGGATACTACCTAAGAGTCATGAGTCCCATTATTATTGGATCATAATTTCTGAAGTTCATGCTCCAGAACTCTTCAATTGATCAATATTTTATGGACCTCTGTTATACACAATATTTAAGAAATGTTAGCCTACCACAGTACAGGTGAAAGTAGAAGTGCCAGAGGAAGATAAAATAGAAAAAGTAAATTGGAAGCATGACATACCATGATTTCTGTGATGCATAGAAGGTTGTTTTCTAGAATTTTACATGGAATGCTTTTCTTTTGTGCTGGTAGTGAGGCTTGAACGCATGACCAGGGCACTTACCCTTAGTTTTTGTTTTTGCTCAACTGGTATTCTACCACTTGAGCCACACCTCTACATCTGAAAGTTTTTGCTGGTTAATTAGAAGCAAGAGTCTCACTAACTTTTCTGCCTAGGCTGGCTTCTAATCATGATCCTCAGAATTCAGCCTCCTAGGTAGCTTGGATTATCAGTGAGCCACCAGCACCCCATATGGAATGTTTAAATCTTTATAATCACACTGTGCAATAGGTGTTACTTTTCTAAGCTATAGATGAATAAAGGAAAGATTCAGGAAGGTAAAATAGCTTCCAAATATCACCTATGTGATGGGCTCAAGATTTGAATTCAGGTATGACTAGAGCAACTTTCCTTAACACAATTGTGCTGACCTGGGTTCCATTGTTCCTCCTAGAAACAAGAGCTTTTTCCACTGGGTGCAGTGATTTGAATAGATTAGACTCATTACTCCAAGGGAATATTGATTCTTTGTACTCCTAACTGGAGATCTGGGATCCTAATGATATGTCTAGCTCCTGTCCACTCAATTTTTGTGCATTGGTAGCTCCATGAAGATTTGATTTCATCTTTATAATCATTGGCTTGATTCCCAGAAATGTCTTCCTTTGGTTGCATGTCTGGTCATTTAATGATATCTGTATAAAGAACATGGACTCAACTGGGTAAAAGGTAACAGCAAATTTGGCATAAGTCTCTTCTTTCCATTTGTTTGACTTCCATCAATTAAACATTTATTTGATTGGGTTCAGACATACCTGGTTTCATTTCACCATTCTAACCCTCAGATGACTTTTATCTAACAGGAAGACTGTTTACCTTCCTGATCTCTGTCTATTCATCTGTCATATAAAAATACAAACACCTATCACGTGATGGGATTGTAACCAGGAAGCTCAAATTCTGGACTAGCAAGTTTTATATTTCTGGGTTAATGCTAGACAAATGTCTGAAATCTTAATTTTGAAACTATAAGCCTTCTACTTATGTGTGTGTTTTCTCTCTATATATATATGCTGTTGCATATAGGTATATAATTTAGAAATGCTTATACCTCTCATTGTATGACTGTATAATTTTTTCTATATCTTCATGATATTAAAAAAATAGATTGCTAAACATTTCAAATAATAATATCTCTAGTCTAATTGGCCGAGAGATAAGTGCTCACTTACATAAACAGATTATCCCTCAAGTTTGCAGAATTTTTTTTAATTGATTTCTAATACTCTCAGTTGTGTGTGTGAGAAGGGTGCAGTTATTGTTAAAGAAGCTAATTCAGGAAACTGATTAAGAATTCAAGTGGACATAATTTAGGTACATCTTTGGTAAACAAGATTAGTTCAATAATTTTAGCTCCATCTAAATCCATGTTTTCTCTGGGCTATGAGTGCTAAATAATAACATAAGTATATGCTCATCTTACATGCAAATGATCTTTATAAACACAGATTTGTTTACTAAACAAACTGCTAAATGTTCCAGCTGATAAGGACATCATTCCTGGGCTAAAAGAAATTGAATCATTATTCTGAATTTTGTTTCAGTAGGAATTGTACTTTGCAGTGGACCAGTGTGAACTAGTAAATTCCTTAGGAAACTTAAAACTGTAGACTGATAATAAATTGGGCTAATAAATATTCACAAAAGGTCTTAATCATTTCTATAAAGATAGAATACTAAATATGAATTGCTATGCAAACAAAATTTTATACAATCTCACCTCATTTTTGTGGTCAAAATCAAGATATATGTATTAATGAGGGTCTGATACTTTAAAAATATCACACTACAAGAAATCATATGGGTATAGAACACTGTACGGACATCTTAGAAGGAAACATTTCTTTGTTACAGACAAATCTAGTTAATAAATTACTTTAATAAATTTTAGAAAACTAGAATTTAGTTTTCATTTGTTAAAATTACTTTTGGTATATTTTATCTTTAAAAAGTTTATACAAGACTATTCCTTTGTGTGTGTCTGTGTGTGTCTGTGTGTGTAAATGCCTATATAATGAAGTGTTTGTTCCTTACCAGAATAAACTAAGACTTACACAGAGTTTTCATACACTGGGTGGTTTTAAATAAGAGAATGCATTTCTTACAGTTCTGGAAGCTTTAAGAGCAGGATGAAAGAGGAATCAGTGTGAAACAAGAGACATGCTTTCTGATTCATAGGTGGTACGTTCTCATTGAATCTCCACAGCATCCTGATAGAAGAGGAAAGGCGGTGCTCTGGGGTCCCTTATAAAGACATTAATCTCCTTTATGACTATACCACACACACATGACCTAATCATTTTCCTAAGGCCTCATTTCTTAATGCCATTTTATTAGTAATTAGGTTTTAAAATATGAAATAATTATTCAGGCTCCAGAACATACTTGATAATTTAGAAAAAGAGAAATTTCTCATTTAGAAAAGAAGCTAAAAGTTGTTTTCATTTGCATTTCTTTTAAACAAGACCATACTAAAGCTACCAGCACAACTATGTTTATTACAGCATTATTTGCCATAGCTAAGATATGGAACCAACCCAGATGCTCCTCAGTAGGTGAATGGATCAAGAAAATGTGGTATATATACACAATGGAATTCTATGCCTCCAATAGAAAGAATGACATTTCCCCATTTGTGAGGAAATGGAAAGACTTGGAAAAAATAAGTAAGCCAGGTGCAAAGAAACATAGGTCCCATGGTTTCCCATATTTGCAATAACTAGTATATATCTGAGACAAGCAGAAATGGTCAGATAAGTTGATGTTAGGTGACATGAACCCCAAGATAAGGATTCAAATGTTTTTTTCTTTCTTGTGATTATTTCTAATGTATTTATAAGATGATTTCTTTGTTGCTTTGTATGTCCCTCCCCCACTGTATAATCCCTGCTTTCACTGTATTTGATTTTGGTACACTTTGTGGAAGGGAAGGGAAAAAACACATTGTTTAAATAGGTGGACCCATTGCAACAATGAGATGTGCTAGACATGTCAAAAAACGAAACAACTTTGGTGCCGGGACGGGTACCGGGACGGGGTTGAGGTAGGGGGAGATAGGAAGAGATGGGAAAGGGAAACAAAGGAGGAGGCAGCAATGCTTGATAAGAAATGTACTCATTACCTTGACCATGTAATTGTAACCCCTCTATACAGTATTTTCACAATAATAAAAAAAGAAAAGAAGCTAAAAGTATTTTTAAATTATTTAAATATAATCTCTTGCCTTATACTTTAATCTCTTTAGATGTCATTTCTCAGTAACAAATCATTTTATCTTAATCAAATGTCCAAATACCAAGGGAATATTTGGATATTACCAAGTACAGGCGCCTGAAGATCCCTGTAGAAAAAGACAGTGCCAAAAACTTTGGGGTACAGGCTTCTGATTATGTCACTTAAGTATTGAGAACATACCAGGGGTGCTGAGTCAAGATTGTTCAGAGCTCTTGCAGAGAACCAGCTGGATTCATGACACTGCTAATTCAAGACAGTGGAACAGAATTAATTTCATAGGAATGGGTGAACTGATGAAAAATTATTTAGGTTTTGTTTAGAATGTACATATTCTAACACTCTATTTTCTGAATCTTTATATGGAAGCCTTTGCTTTTTCTCTTTAGTGATATACTGTCCATAAGTCAAGTCTCTGCTTTTATACACTGAAAAGAAAAGGTTGTAATATCTTATTTTCTATTCCTGGCTCCTCCAGAATTAAGAAACTCACATGATGAGTATTTTTATGATACTTTAATTCTTTGCCTAAGTCAATAAGAATCTGCCCTTCTTGTTATCATGACATAATCAAAAAATGCTGGTTATGCAACCAAAGATTTTCCTGGAATATCGCTTTTTGAGAATGATGTTCTTTTAATCAGATATAACCAAGAACTTTTAAGAACTAAGTTGGCTTTAAATTGGCTTTAAGTAAAAGACACTTACTTTTTTTCTTTGTATCTGGCTTACTTCACTTAATATAATTTTTTTCGAAGTCTTTCATTTCCTTATGAATGGGGTAATGTCATTCTTTCTGATAGAAGTATAGAATTCCATTGTGTATATATACCACATTTTCTTGATCCATTCATCCATCTGGGTTCATTCCTTATCTTAGCTATGGTAAACAATATTTCAATGAACATGGTTGTGCTGGAGGTTTTAGTGTCTCCTAGTTTGTGGCCAATTGGATAAATGCCCAGGAGTAGATTGCTGGGTCATAGGGAAGCTCTATATTTAGTCTTTTGAAGAACCTCCATACTGATTTCCAAAGTGGTTGAATGAGTTTACATTACCACCAACAGTGTAGTAACATTCCCTTTTGATCACATACCCACCAGATCTGTTGTTATTGGTTTTCTTGATAATGGCCATTCTAACTGTGGTGAGGTGAATTGTGACCATGTGGCAAAGCCTAGGAAACTGATAAAAAAGAGTTTGGCTATTACATCCTTTCACATTTAGTTAAACACAAGCTTTCAGTAAAATTATTTTTGGAGTTAGCCAAAAAGGGTTGTGATTTCAAATCTTATTTAAGGTCTATTGGGACTACTTCATCTATTTTTGTATGTACATATTTACGTATTTATGTAAGTATTTATGTATATGTCAGTCCTAGGACTTGTACTGTGGGCCAGGGCACTGCCCCTGAGCTTTTTTTGCTCAAGGCTAGCACTATACCACTTGAGCTACAGCTCTACTTCTGTCTTTTGGGTCAATAATTGGAGAAAAGAGTCTTATAGACTTCCCTGCCCTGGATGGCTTCAAACCACAATCCTCAGATCTTAGCTACCTATGTAGCTAGAATTACAGGCATGAGCCATTAGTACCCAGCTCTTTTTTATTTTTTAAAATCATTTCTCACTCTGCCAATTAAGAATATGCCATTAAGAATAAGGTTTCTGTTCTATTGACTTACTCCTTTAGAATTTTTATCATTCTTTCTTGGTGTTAGTTGGATACCTAAATAGAAAAATCAACACTATTTGTAAATACGACACATTTAGTTTACTTAGTTTAGTTCTGTTTCTTTAAGATTTTTTTTACTATTGTTTAATTAATTATCCCTCATGAATTCTAGCAGGTAAATCACTACTTAACAATCTGGATATCTGTTTACCTTTCTATGAGTCAATCATACGAACATGTTAGGTTATGTTCTTCTTATCAAATCATCTGTAGACAAAACATTTTACCTAGATTCCTCCATACCTTTGATTGAGCTTTAAGTGTCTTGAGTGGGATCTTGCTTAGTTAAGGGCCAAGGCCCCTTTCTCATATGTTTCTACCTCTTAAATAACTGCCTAATTTTGAATAAGTTACCACTCACTCTCAAAGAGTTTAGATTCAGAGTTTCTTCATCTATAAAATTGAGTTAATAAAACTATTCACCTCATAGAGTGACATAAAAGGTGAAAATAGTTGATTTATACAAAAATCTCAAAGAGTATCTAATAGTAAGCACTATGTAAGGTCAGTTACCATATACATTTGCCTTATGAGTTCCACATAGCCTGGGAACATTAATTTCTTTTTCATTCTCTCTAAGCTCTAGATCCATATATCCTATGGACTATCTCAACATTTTAGTTGGTTGAATAAAGCATATCATTTTGTCTACACTAAAATATTTACAGGTAAGATGATAATGAGACCTGGGATTGGCTTCAAAGTAATGCAGGGAGGAAAGGCAGGATGTAGGTAGAGATAAAATGACAGTAATCATATCCCAACACCTGTTAAAACTGTATGATGATATATTAGGCTTATTATACTGTTCTCACAACTGTGGGATATGTTTGAGGATCCCTATAATAAAAGAAACATTAAAACAGCATGTCCAACGTTGAATTCAAATGTTTCCAACCTCTCTTCTCATGTGGTGTTTCTCTCATGACCCTTGTTTTAATAGCTTCCTGAGAAGTGTAGATTGTTTTCAGTTCTTTCTATCTGGCATTTTTTGAAATTAAAATTGAAGCATTTGGGGAAGATTATGATGAATGAACAGGACTCAACCTTCAGGCAACTCTTTCTTTGTGACTTTTCCTAAAACAAATGTAGACCTTACTAAGCCCTGGTCTAAGACCCACCTTGAGCCTAATAAACATAAAATTGCCACACCAAAAATCTCCACAGAGACAAAGAACATATCCTCATTTGTACCCAAAAAGCCCAGAGTGAAAGGGGACCATATATAGGGAGAAGAACATTGACACAGCAGGACAACAACGATTCGTAGACAAATAGATTTGACCCTAAATTTCTTGAAAGCCAAAAAGAAAGCGTCGTTGCACTCAGTAAGGCTGAAAAGAGAATAAATTTCACAAGCAGCGAGCAACTTAATTTATCTGTTTCTGACATACACAGGGACATGCCAAGTAGACCATGGCAGTTTGTGAAATAGTGACATGAATGTCATCCTTGCTAGTGACTAGCCAGTGAGTAGTAGCAAGAACCTAGAAAGCCAGTCCTGGCATCTTGCTCCTTCCCCAGACGACAGGACTTCCTTCCAAGACATCTGAAAGAGACTTAAGACTTGGTCCAACTAGGGTCTACCAGGAGCCTGCCCCACAGTTCTTCCCCGACTGTTACAACAGATGAGGGATATAGATGAACAGTGTGTAATCCCTTGATATTTCCACAGCAATCTGGCAGAAGGGGCCTGGGATTTCTAATAGAAAAGACAAAAACAAGATAACCGAACACAGACCATTCTGAGCTAGGAAAATGTCATGTCAGCTTCCTGATGATTCTTTCCTAACTGTGGGCATCCTATCATATGTAGGACCCATCATTGTCAACATCCATGTCCTCAAGACCTGGTCCTCTCTCTTTTTTATTATCCAATGACCTAAGTCCTGGTTTTGTCTCTGATTATTGCCTAGGATTTGAGATATTTTGATGATCTCCTCCAACATGTTCCCCATCACAATTGCTTCCCATATGCTGGGCTCCCATGGCCAGGAATTGTCAACTGAAGCTCTCTACAGAACCAGGGTTGGAGGCAGGCATCTCACACTACAGCAAGTGTTCTAACAATCATCCACTGACACAAGGAAGGTGACTTGGCAAGACAGACAGACAGAAAGAAAGACAGAAAGAAAGACAGAAAGAAAGAAAGAAAGAAAGAAAGAAAGAAAGAAAGAAAGAAAGAAAGAAAGAAAGAAAGAAAGAAAGAAAGAAAGAAAGAAAG
>NW_012267346.1:6863801-6877433 GCF_000151885.1 Dipodomys ordii
AAAAAATAACTTAAAAGCAGAAGATAAAAAGCATTCTAGTACAGATGCACTCTGCCTGGGGTACTAACTATGCGTGCTTGAAGACTGTTATGTCATATTCCCCCCCCCCCAAGGGGCAAAGGTAAGAAAAAAAAGAATAACAAGAACCAAAGCCTGGTGAAAGCAAAAAAATTTTTTCAGCTTCTATTAGAGAAGAGTGGTGAAGATTCTCAAAGGCTGATCAAGTTCCTATGAGCTTTTGTTGCTAATGACCATACTGTTACACTAGTGCCAATGGTTGGCCAGGCCAGACAAGGCAAAGTAGCGAAGAGGGTAGTACTATAAGGCAGGTGGTGGAGAGTCAGCACCTGCAATCCTCCGTGGGCACGTAGCCAGTCCTAGGTTATGAAAGAGAAATGGTACTCAATGTTCCTTAATAAATAAAATACTTAATCCAAGCAAATAAAAAGCTATGGGGAGCCTGTGCTTGCACTGGGCTGACCAGCTTTTCTCTGACAGCAACCCTGGTGTGCAATTATGTATAATGAGGTAACTTTCGGGGTAGGGGGTCTTCTTTCCATTACTTCCTTCAGCCCATTAATACAGAGAAAGCATCTCTCAGCATACCATCAACTTAAACTGTTGGATCCCGCCTAATAGCCTCAGCAGAAGTTAATGGATGAAATCCCTGGAGAGGTTTATTTTTGTTTTTTTGTTTTGTTTTGTTTTGTTTTTTTCCAGGTAAAAGGGAAGCAAAAGGCTGCTATCCAAGACAGGAGTTAAAGATGGTCTTTAGTTTTGTCTTTACTGCACTCTAAAAGCAACTTTGAAGACATAGATCAAGTGCTTGTTTAACTTCACGATTTTTCCTTCTAATTGTCTCCTTTCTATGAAGATATCTTTAAGGATTCTCCCACCCATTGGCCTACTCCTTAGGAATTCCAGAAATGATCAGACACATCAGTATAGTAGGGAAAAATATTTATTTTCTAACACCATTACCTTGACAGGCAAAACAAAGCATGTTCTCAATTTCATTCAGAAATAGATTCTTTAAAAAAAAAATACATAGACCAATATGGCCTGCCCAGTCATATATTCAACATGGTAAATATAAGGAATAAATTGTTTGAATATAAATATCTATAAAAAAAATAAGTACATCAAAATTCAATCTAACCTCTTCCATTTTCCGGTGACATAAAAGAACATATCTTTACTGCTTTAAAGCATAACCAACTGTCAGTATCTTTCATAAACAACCTTATTACCATTGCGCTTCCAAAAACTCAAGAAAAGGGAACATTCTGATTCAATAATCTTGTTTCTTATGGATCAGAGCCAGTAGATGAGTGTAAATGTTTTTATCAACCACTGACACCTTGGGCCAGACTTCTACCAGACTAGGATTTAGTATGGGGCTGGCTGGGAGTGGGGGGGGGGGGATGGCAGAAGGAGAAAGCATTTGAGGAAACAATAATTAAAGGTGAGAAAACTTCTGCCAGAGTGCAATTACAGGTGAGGTAGACTCATGAAACACATCCCGATTGACAGTAGTAAGAAGCTCTTTCAGTTTTGTATTTTACAACTTAAAAACGAAAATGTCTTTTTTTAAAAAAAAACTCAAATGTTTGTCCTTCGAGTATGTTTTCAATTTGTGCATTCCTTAGAAAAATCTTTGCGTGGACTTTGGAGTTTCTCCCTGAAATGTGCCAGGCGCCTGAGTCAGACACAAACACTCTCTTAGGATTTTCTTCAGAAACTCCACCCTGGTGTGGAATCTCCTTCCTCCCTCTGAAGGGTGCCACCCTAATTCGAATGTCATTGTGTGTCTCTGTGCTCTGAGAGGTCCATTGTCATTTTCCAAAGAGCAAGAAGAGACAAAAGCAATGCAAGCAAATGGAGACATGTTGCAGGGGGGAAGGGGAAACTCCTGGACCCTTTCTGGAATGTTTTGAACAAGGATATTAGTCCTTGGCCAGTCTAGAGCAAGCAGGGACTGTTCTCTTGCTCTGATTCCAGCCAGCACGGATCTGGATCCAGTGCCGAGTTGACCACAGGTTCTCTATATGGCGGTGACAGCTTCCTCCGGCAGGTGATCTATCATCAGTGTGTTTGGTTGTGGGTCACTCTCTGCTCTCTGTAGAGCTGGGCTTTCAACTTTGCAACACGAAAAGATGCTTTGATGCTGTTGCTGATGGACTCCAACCTATCAGAAACAAGACAAGAGAGAACAAAGATTATTTTTTTAAAAGGTCAAGATATGACTCCTCAGCTAAAGAAACACCTAAAATAGAAACTGCCATAAACATTTCTAAATCTGGTTTCTAAACTCTTACTGCTGACCACAATAGCATGCTACTGTATGATAAAAACATCAAGAGGTATGAATACTACTGTGGAAAAAAAAAAAGCCTGCCCCTTATACTTAGGATAGGGGAAAGGGATCATAGGGTTCTGTGTAGAGGAAATTGATACTAAATATATTTTTTAATAAAATGGAGATGTTCTAGTATCTTTTATAGCTCCAATCTTCACCATTAGAGACAAGCTCAGCCCACTTGCACATCTTCTAAGTCACATAAGAAATTTAAGGTAACAAATTGGACATGGAAATGAAGACAAGATACCTATAGGTAGGCCCAAAGAACATGCGTTGGGGGTGTGTTTTTTTTTTTATTGTAAGCTTCTACAGGCCTAATGTTTTTGTTTGGGTTTGGTTTGATTTTTTCCCTTCCTTTGCAAGAGAAAGAAAGAAAGAAGAAGAGTAACATTAATAGATGACATAATAAAAAGGAATAGAAAAAAATGATAATTCCAGATCATTTCAGCAACTGTGACCTAAGAAAGGAGCATTCCGAGTGTGGCTCAAAACCACCTGAGACAGGTATGAGGAAAGAATATCTAACGTTGTCCCACACATGAGTAGTAAACAACTCAGGAGTTCTTTAGGACTGCCAAGCTTGGGCTCAGAACACTGATCATAGAACGACTTGGCCTTGGATTTCTTGGAACAGTTTCCCTAGACGATGACAGGGAAATATAGGACATGTAACACATCTGAACACAGGGTTCCTCCCTCCAGCCTGTGGGTTTCCAAAAGCTTAGGATTTGGGAAGAGCTGTGCCACAAAGCTGCTCAGAGCCACTGGGCAGGGTTTGGAAACTAGACAGCCTTTTGGAATGGCATTGGCTCTCCCCAAATGCATTTCCCTATTTAAAAAGTAATGGTAGGAATAAACCCGAAAAATAGCATATCCTGATTCTCACCAACCCTACCGAATGGCTTAGATTTTTTCCTTCAGTCGTTTGCATAACTGCTACTTTTTTTGAAGAACTCAACTGTGCCTGACATTTTGAGTTTAAAGAAAACAAATGTTCTCTTCCTGAAACGAGTTTTAATTTCACAAGGAACATGTGAAGTGCTTGGACACAGAGAGGGAAAGACTGAAGATGACCAAATGACACAGCTATCTGTGGATTTTTGTTTGGAAAAAAATCTGCCTATAGACTGACTAGTGTTGGCTGAAGCATAGTGGGCAGAAGTGGGCATTCAAGGCCTGCACGAATGTATTTGGGAGGGATTCCCTTGTTCTGTTCAATCTACACACCATTAAGATCTCCTTTGTCATTTTATTCTAAGCTTTTTCCAGCTTCCATAAGAAGTTCCAAGTGATTAAGTCATTAGCACGTGTGGTCATAAAAAAAAGACCTCATACCTTCTCATTTTTCTTCCTTCTACCAACTGCTGATGGATACACTTCTTTCCCAGTTTGGAACACCCTTTTCCTTTCTTGTGGTTACTCCAGTCTTTCTGTGTACTGTCTTGTACTCTGTTAAAACACAAGGAAAAAAATTTCCATCAATGATCATTTCAGATTCACTTGAACTGTCAATGTCTCTGCCTTTCTCTCTCTCTTCCTCTCCAAAGCCAGAAGCTATCTTCCTAAGAAGGAGGTCAGGTGTCTGTACTATGGACTGAAAAGCAAAGGTGTTTTGACTCACCTGAGTTCTTTTCCTGCTTGGCAAAAATTCCAGCACTTCTTGTCTTTTTGGTTAGCACATTGGCATCTGTTCATGTGGTCTGCTGCCTTCATAGGGAATAAATCCTTCAAGGATCGCTTAGACCTGGAAGGGCTTCCAAGTCCATAGGGAACAACATGCCTATTGTAGAGAGATAGGAATACAAATTATTACCATAAATAATCTTCCAAATGATACATTCTTTGGGGATAGTTCATGCTACTGGGTATACAAGGAGCTAGTCACAAATCTGTTGAGAGCATAACTTAAGGCAATAAGTGTGACTGTAATCAGCAACAGGTCCCTATCAAAGGCCTTCAATGGGTGTACCCATTAGGGAAGAAATCAAGTTTCTCTGCAATGAAATTTCATTCCATAGCAATCATTAACAAAGTTTAATCACCTAGCAATATTTTTTGTCCAAAATAATTACATCTCTATTTTAGTGTGTGTTTTGCATTTTCTTCCTTCTAATATGCTAGCTGGCTAACAGCTACTTAAACCAAAGGTCAGAGAACAGATATACTTTAATGTGAAACCATGACTCAGAACATTTTTTCAAACCTATTTTCAATTCTTATCATAAATGATAATGCTAAAAGAGCTTGCCGGGAAAAACCAATATTTTCACATTTCCTCCATGGATTGATGAAATCATATTGCTATGGAAGGACTTGTGGCCAAAAGGCTGCCCAATAATTCATAATATGACATAAAGAATAAAGTCAGCTGGGTGCTGATGGCTTACATCTATAATCCTAGCTACTCAGGAGGCTGGCATCTGAGGATCGAAGTTCACAGCCAATACTTGGCAGAAAAGTCCGTAAGAGACTCTTATCTCCAATTAACCACTCAAAACCTGGAAGTGGAGCTGTGGCTCAAAGGGGTAGAGTGCTAGTCTTGAACAAAAGAGCTCAGGAACAAAGCCTAGGCCCTGAGTTCAAGCCCCACAACTTTTAGGAAAAAAAATAATAATAAAGTCTTTTGGGAAGTATTATCTTTCAAAGCACTATTAGGCTCATGGTATTTAGGTTTGATGTACTTTTGTTTGGATTTTGGTGTTTTGTCATAGTGAACATGGTAAGCACAATATCCTTGCTTATGACAAATATTAATGGAGGATCTAGTGCTTGGAGCAAAAGAGAAAAAAATTGCCTATATTTGTCAAAAGAGAAATCTATAGACTTTATATTTATATTTCTGTCTTGAAATTGGGTTTTCTAAAGAGAAAAAGTGAGGAAAAAAGAGATCTAGAATCCTGTTCAGTTATACCAGGAAATCATTCCTGCAGGACAGATTTCAACATTATGGGCTTTAGTTTTTCTATAGATAAAATAAAGGGATTGGATTGTGACTGCCTGTGATCTTTTCTACCTCTCCACCTGCATGAGACTTGGGTAATTAATTTCCTGAACCTAGTGAGATCGCACCATGAAAGCACCCTGCCAAGCGTGCATAGCTTCAGCTTGCCCTCAGCGTTTTCCATCTACCCCATAATGATTAAGTAGTGTGAGCTACAGACATCAGAAAACCCTCTTCTTAACTGCTAAGAAGCAAACAATGCTGCCCAAGTACCCTACTAAGGTGCTATTCTGTTGTCAGAAGAGCTACCATCAGAATCCAAGACAGAAGCTCCCCAGAACAAGAGCTCTAGGAACTGCTCAGCTAATGAATGACTATAGAGTTATGATGCCCTCTAGAGACTCACTCAGGAGTGTTGACCCAGATGATGTCCAAATGGCAGAAGTAGACACACTCCTTATCCATGAGGGAAGAGCAGGAGCAGCGTTTGGATCTGCGGGGCCGCCAGGGCTCACTGGGAGGGGGCTTCTCCCCTCTGCTCGGTGCTCCAGTGCTAAGCTCAGTCCCCAAGGCCCCTGTGGAGAGAAACGCCAGTCAGTCAGTGTGTGATGCCCCCTCAGAGACATACCGGATCAGAGAATATCCACCCAAATCTAGCAGAGCTGTCAGTTCAAAGCGTGAAGCTGCCCTTGGCAAGCAATGCAAACAGAAGGAAAGGGCTATTTATTTATTTTTCTCCTTAACAGGGCTTCACCTTTCCCCTGGCTGGCTTCTCCACCTGTAGGGAGGTTATACAAATGCAGAAGAGACAAACCCCTGGAAAAAGGTCTTAGCAGCCCCTCTTCAAGGACATGCCTGGAAATGCTGCCTTTTGGAGAGCTGAGGCCACTTCTGCTGGACACTTAGTAGGACCACCTAACCCACAGTGGGTTCAAATCAGTGAATGACTACAGATTAATAACTGATACTGCCCATTCCTAGAATGGGAGGCACTTCCATTCCATCCTGCTTGAGGGGGTGCTCTCTGCTGCACACCTCGTGCCAGACACAGAGTGCCCCAAAAGATACACACACACACACACACACACACACACCCCTCTGCAAATCATGTAGAAGGCAGAGCACCAGGGAATGACCAGCAGGGGAAAGAGAAAGTGACTAGGAGATGCATCTCTGGTGGGAGACTCCACAGAAACCACTGGGGATGCTGAGAAACAACCCAAGCCACCCAGTTAGGACTCCATGAAGTGTGAATTCAGAGACCTTAGAGCAGCATAATGTGTGTGTGTGTGTTTGTGGGGGGAGGGGACTACCCCTGTCCCTCAGCCCTGATACAGCTGTGTCTTGCCATTGACTAGTTACCAATACAGCCTATCTGCCCGATTTGGGACATTTCAAATGATTAGACACATTCCAGGATCTTCATTCTTTTGGCATCCTTTCTCTTTGGTCAGGGTCAAGAAAGGACAAAGGAAGAGCGTTGACCCTGGAAGGAAGGGGAGGCAAGGCAGTAGGCCGATGCACACATGCTATCTAAATCCGTAAGCAGCCAGCTCCCCTCCCGGGACAGGTGACTACAACTGAAAAAGAAAGATCGCACTGCTTTGACTGCCAAAAATCTGCCAAAAGAAACCCAAAGTCAATAATGACAAATTTTAAAGAAAACATCTGCTTCACCCTGAAACTGCCTGGGGTTATATATATATATATATACAACATGCATTTTGCAGGTGAGTCTACTGTTCTTATATCACTTTAATGACCTGGATAAAATTCCTTGGCTTTGAGCTAAAATGTTTCAATATTTTACACGTTAGCACACAATTAAAGCAGTGTTTGAATAAGATAAAAGTTTCCAAGTGCACCATGTTACCGCATTACCTGTATGAATACACGTATTGTAAACTAAGTTATAGCTGCCTTATATCCTTCTTGAGTTATTTTTTAAACCAAGGAAATGCATCCTGGAATAATAGTAAGGATAACGATGGTGATAAAAAGTTATTTTAAATCTCCCTTGTATTTAATTGCAGTCAATTGTATCCAGTCGAAGAATTTTATTTTTTTTTCCACCGGAACACTCAGTAGATTTGAGCAATACTTGCCAGGCGCTCTCTATCTCAGCTACACTAACTTATAAAGAAAAAGAAAAATCCAGAAGATGGATCAGAAAAGAGATTTCCAAATCAAGCCGTGCCTACCTGTGTCTGGAGCTCCGTGGACAGCCAGAAACAGCAGAGGGAAAATCATGGAGAAACAATCCATGCTGGGGGGAAAAAAAATCAAAAAGGATCACACTCTGAGCCCAAAGGAAAATGAAGAAAACAGCGTCCGTTTGCTCCAAGCGCTGGTGGTGGTTGCGATCACCGGGTAAAAGCCTTCCGTCTAAGTGTCTTCTCAGAGGAGAAAGAGCGCTTTCTGCCCGGGGAGGGCCGGCGGCGAGAGCTGAGAGCCGGCAGCGAGCGAGCGCGCGCACGCGGCGCGGTGCGGAGAGGCAGCCGCGGACCCGGAGCGCTCGCCCTGGCGCAGTTGGAGAAGCGCGTCTGACTTGGACAGCGCTCCGCTGGCTTTTTATATTGAACCCCTATAGAGTGGGGGTAAACAGGTCCAACTTTATTCCAGCCCTAGACAATGTTATTGTGCTATTAGTCACCAAAAGCCAACGTGCAGCCGGAGATAAGGCTAGGCTCGAAAGGAAATCACTGCTAACTTCAGAGGCAGACGCCCGCCGTCTGACAATTCAGGGGGCAGGGCTATGAGAAAGAAAATACCCATTAAAGACCTTTAGTAAACCTGCCCGTGCAGTGCTGGAGTCTACTTCCCCTTCCAAAAGCTGCCAGCCCGAGTTCAAGAATCAGAAGAGGCTCTCCAGAAGGAAAAGAAAAAAAAAAAAGTCATACCATTGGTATGAAAAGTATGAGCTACAATTTCAATAGATTGTATTGTGTGCAGGGGATTTTTTTTCATTGTTGTTTGCTTCTTTTTCCTTTTACGTCTGTCTGATTTCTTAGTCTTGATCAAGCAAGAGGACCCTCTCCCTTTTTATTCCCCCTCCCAAATTATTTTGGCCCACCAATGTATTTTTAACTTCAAGGCCCTCTCCCCCTCCCAGGCTTTTTCTTTTTCTTTTTTTTTTTTTTTCTTTTTTCCTAAAGTTTTTTTGCATCTACCCTGAGAGAGATCAGGGAGGGAATTGGCAGGAATGGAAACTAAGAAGAAAGCCAAGCGATCTATCAGGCATATACTCAGATCTGCCCCGCCTCCCTCAGTATCCCTGATTAGAAGAGACCCCCCCCCAAGCACAAACACACTTCTTATATGAACCCCCTCTTGCCCTGGCCATGGCCCATTGTCAATACCAAGATTTAAAGAAATGACAGGAGAGGAACACCAGGGGGAGATGGAGAGCTACAGGGGCTGATGTTTATTTATTAGGCCAAAAAAGTAAAAGCCTTGACTTTTCAAAACCATGGAGGAAAGAACTGGTGACCAGAAATGAGGGAGGGAAGGGAACAAGCCTGTAACATAGAAAATCCAACTATTTCAGATGACTCCACTGGCCCCCTGACATGGGCACAAATTCCCTAAGGGAATCCAACCCCCCCCCCCAACCACCTGTTGGCTTCCTCTTTCAGGGCAAAAGGGTGTTCTGATACGGCGCTATGTGAATACACAGTGTGGACAGTGTTGGGAAGACGGAAATTGTCATGTGAATAATAGGATCAGATAATACCTCACATTTAATAATGTGTTTACATTTTCCAAACAATTTCCTGTCTATCTAACCTTAGAATAACCCCCCCCTCAGATGCCCACAGCACAGTTAATGTACAAGTGACAACACGCCTTAATGAATAAAGCCAAACACACATAGAACATGTTTCTGACTACTTCAAGAGCCCCACTTTTCAGGCGAGAAACGAAGGAGGGAGGGGGATCAGAATGCATAGCAACATCACCATCTTCCCAGCCTGCCCCGGAGAGACCTACAGTTCTCTTCCCTGCACTGGGAAAAGCTGAGTTTAGGCCAAGACTTCTTCCAATTCTTATTTTGCTCAGGTTTTCTGGTGTGTGTGTGTATAAGGTGATGTGTGTGGGGGCGGAGGAGGTGGATTCCAACAACACAGGAGGATCCCACCGCACAGTTTCTTCATTTCTAGAATCTAAAGGACAAGCTTTATCCTAACACAGAAGCTGTGGACTTGCAACATTTTTAGGACCCCCTGGACCACCCTGGAGATGCCAGTCAGTGAGCCACGATGGCAGGGTCAAGTCCCTAAGAAGATCTAGTCCCTGAAAAAGCTTCTGCAGTAAGACCTGGAGAGGGAAAAGGCAGGAAGCCTCCCTTCCCACACCCACGTGCACGCACGGAGATACCTGGGGATGATGCCCAGCGCCTCTGCCCAAAGCTCTCAGCCTCCGCCTTGCTTACCTCAGCCCAACCCTGGGGCCCAGGGTGGCCACAGCTCCCCCCAGAACTGGGCCCAAGCAGGAAGCTAGCTTTGCCCGCCCCAGCTCTGGCAGAGGCCTTGAAAAGAGCTGATGTCACATTCACAAGCTCCAAGCTTGTCAACTTCTGCGCCCCCCCCCCCTCCCACTCCCAGGGAGAAAGGTGACTAGAAAATGTGTATTGAGGGGTACCTCCCTATCCCTCTCCACACCTTGTTTCCTTAAAAACCTTCTGCCAGGTTTGACTAAACACTGTCAGGGCCCGTGTGTCCCCAGCCCCTCCCTGGAAACGACCTCCTCCCCACTCAAGTATCTTTCTGTGTCCAAGCTTGGGCCATCTTCCAGTTGGGATGGGGCCGCTGCCTGACCTCCCCGCCCCCCATCTTAACCCACAGGTGACCTAAGCACCAGCCATCAGGTGAAGAGGTGAAGCACAAGGAAACGGCCCACACACCTTCCCACCTCCTCTTTCCTCCAAGATGTCATCCTGGGAATGGATTCAGGAAGAGAAATTCAAACCTGGGCAGTGATCTGCCCTCCCCTGTTCCCCCTTTCCTCCCCGCTCCCCCAACTCAGTGAAAGGAAATCTCAAATACAAACCCGGGATTTCAGATTTGGGAACGATTTATCTCTCCAAGTTAAAATAAATGTGCCCTGGTTTTTTGCATCCTGATTTTTTTCAAGGTGTGTGTGTGTGTGTGTGTGTGTGTGTGTGTGTGTGTGTGTGTGTGATTCCTGGTCTCCTCTTTTAGTGACTTGGTAGAATCCTCACTCTGGCTCTCCTCAATACCACTTCTGTCAGCCCTCTTTCCTTCTAGATACCCAGAGAAGGCAGCTGTGGTGTTCAGCAGCATCCTACAATGAAATCTTCCCAAGAACCAAGGGGAGGGGAAAAGAACCCCAACAAACCAGTTTTACAAACTCCCCCTGGCACCTTAATTAAGGCTTTATTAGACAGGGAAGTAGCAGAAGAGAAGGTCCAAAAGCTGGATAAAGAAATAAATATGGAAGTCAGGCACTGGGAGCTCACACCTGTAATCCTAGCTACTTAGGAGGCTGAGATCTGAGGATCACTGTTGGAAGCCAGCCTGGGCTGAAAAGTCACAGTGAGACTCTTATCTTCAATTAACTACTCAAAAACTAGAAGAGGAGATGTGGTTCAAAGCACTAGCCTTGAGCAAAAGAGTTCAGGGACACCACCCCGACCCTGAGTTCAAGCCCTACTACTGAAAAAAAAAAAAAAGAAAGAAAAAGAAATATGAAGAGCTTCTATGAAGGTGCCTTCCTGTTCCCCCATCCTTCCTCCCAAAGAAGAAAAAGGCTCTTCAGGGGGCCAATCATCCTCAGAAGGAAGGGACAATAGGAAGAGAAGAGATAAAGAAGGTTTCTCCACACCCCCCCCCCCAAAAAAAGAACAGTTTGCTGTTTCTTTTCTTGCTCTTACTCTTGCTTTTAGAATTATACTTAGATGCTGGAAACCTTGCTAACGTTATTTCTTAAATGTATTTCTTTCTGTATCTCTGGCTATGTATCAATAGCTATCTATAAATAAAACACCCTGAGCTCCAAATACAGATATTACACAGTAGCAAAATGTACTGTTTTTAGCCCTCTTCTCTTAACTTTTGCGTAATAAATCTTGCAGCTTTGCCAAGCCAATAAATTTGTTGTGAGATGTTGCTTTTTTTTTTTTTTTTTGCTCAAGGAAGAAAACAGCTATGAGGTTGCTGACAATGGAAACAAAGAAAAAAAGCAAAGCTAACCAGCTTATTGTAGTCAAGCTGAAGCTGACCACCCACCCCCAACCAGGCCTGGCTGGGCTGTGTGGGTGACTGTTTTACATTCTTACTTTGTCTAGCACTCTTGTGAAGTTCTCATTACCAGGCCCATCACACATGGCACACACCTAGAAGATATGAGCAGCACAGTTATCTTTGGATAGCCTAAATCATAATGGTAGATGTGGCTATGGTCAGGATAGATAATGCCACGTATTTTAAAAACTTATTGATGTGGGGTATACATGTAGCTTAAAAGACTAGGGCCAATCTGAGCACTAGTGGTTCATGCCTGTAATCCTAGCTACTCAAGAGGCTAAGATCTGAGGATCTCAGTTCAAAGCCATCCCAGTCAGGAAAAGTCTGTGAGACTCTGATCTCTAATGAACTACTAAAAAACAAAATAGAAATGGAGCTCAGGTTCCAGTGGTAGAGCAGTAGCCGTAAGCAAAAAAGCTCCTAGGCACCAAAAATAAATAACAACAACAATAACAACAAAGACTAGGTCCAGTTCTGTAATGTAGCATTTCTCAAAAGCTCATTCATAAACCTCTTTCACAATGTTTGCCATATTACATGGCTCTTGTGTAATTTTGATAGTGTTTTTTCTATAGTCTTGTGGGGTTTTTTCACTTGAATAATTTAGAGAAAGATTTGTATCACTACAACCCAAAGCAATAACATATAAATGAAATCATGGTTGAATACATGCTAAACCTTTAATTATCATATGTTCAATAAGCTATCAGAAATGCAAATGTTCATACATACACAATCACCTCATGTGGTATGCTGTGGTTGGAACATGGCTTGCCCATTCTGAACTTCTAAGGGAAATTAACTCCCATTGTAGTGGTATTGGGAGGTGGGGCTTTTATATATGAGTAGGTCATAAAGAGGAATGATTGTTTTTTGCAGATTGGATATGGTGCTGCATGCATGTAACACCGCTACTTAAGTGAAAAGCAGGAGTGTTTAAAAAATAATTAAAATATAGAACACTGGAGAGTCATAACTCAAGTGTTAAGAGTGCCTGACTAGCAGGGTCCTTGTAACACACACACACACACACACACACACACACACAGAAGCACACTGTGTGTACGTGCTCTCACGATGAATGCCTTTCTCCCAGGAGTGTCAGCAAGTTGCTGTAAAGTAAGACTCATTGGAGTTTTATCTCTCATTTTTTGTCCACTTGCTCTTCTACTTTCTGCTGAGTTGAAGGCACATATAGCTTTTCTCGGAAACCCAGCCCAGTGTATGCTGGCACCGTGCGCTTGAACTTCACCTCTTCAGGACCTTGAGCCCAAATAAGCCATTATTCTTTCTACATCATCCCACTCTCAGGTTTTGTGTTATAAGCAATAGAAAATGAAACAAGTCGAGATGGCAAGAGAAATTGATGCTGAAGGTCAGGTGGCATGCACATAAGACAGCACCTTCCAAGCTTGCTTCCCACACTGGGTGGCATTTAGGAGCATGTCTCTGGCTAACTCCACTCCCGTCAGAATCCTTCACTAATGAGGCCATTTTATTAATGACTGTACATTTTTTAAGTTGATTTGCAAGTTTATTTGCAGTGGCAAAAAAAAGCAAGAGGTCTTTCATCTTTCTCAAATTTTGTGCAGCGAAAAGTCTTCATTATCCAACTAAAATGTCAAGTGTCACTCTATGATAGTAACAAGAAATGAATTCACTTTCATATTAATTCACTTCATATTAAAACTTTGAAATTAGAAAGCTGCTTTAATTCACTTTCCCAAACTTAGTGGGAATATATGTTTAGTGAGTGACTACTTGATGCCCAAAGAAGTTGCAGGGATTTTACCTGTTCCAATGTAAAGATAAAATTAGTCATTTTTTTATAGTCACAGACAGACAGTAGATTACTAAAATCTACCACGGGTAAAGAAACATGGCAAAGGGGAGGGAGGGGAATAAATCTTTAGAAGTAAGAGGATTTAGGTGCTGGCCAATGGACAGAGAATTTTAATGAGAACATTTGATTCTTGGGGTTGCAGCTTCATTGAGAACAGATATTTGGTGATGAGGGAAATATTTTGAGGTGAATCACTAAATCCTATACTCCTGCAACATGA
>NW_012267347.1:0-23119 GCF_000151885.1 Dipodomys ordii
CTATTAAGAAAATTTCGGCCTGTGCCAAGGAGACCTAGGGTTTCTCCTATTCCATCCTGTAATGTTTTCAGGGTGTCTGCTTTGACTCCGAGGTCATTGATCCATTTGGAGTTGATTCTGGTGTAGGGTGATATAAAAGGATCTAGCTTTAGTTTTTTTCAGGTGATTAAGCAATTTTGCCAGCACTATTTACTGAAGAGGCTGTCTTTCTTCCATTCTAATTTTTTAGTTCGCTTATTGAAGATTAGGTGGCTATAGGTCTGTGGGTTCATTTCTGGGTTTTCAATTCTATTCCATTGGTCTTCAGGTCTGTTCTTATGCCAGTACCAAGATGTTTTTATTACTATGGCTTTGCTGTAGAGTTTGAAGTTTGGTATTGATATTCCTCCAGCACTATTCTTTCTGTTAAGGCTCATTTTTGCTATTCAGGGTCTTTTATCTTTCCATTGGCCATTCTTATTTCCTCTTCAGAGAAGTCTCTTTTTAAGTCTTTAGCCCACTTATTAATGGGACGGTTGTTTCTTTGACGGTTGTTGTTGGCGGGGTTAATTTTTTGAGTCCTAAGTGTATTGAGATATGAGAAGCCCAGCTCACTTCTTAAGTCCTTTCTTCTAAAGTCTGGTTCTTTAATTCTGAATGCTTACTTTTCTCATCTAGTTAGAGAGAGAGTTCTATATTTCCTTACTAATTAACATGATTTCTTTGTGGGGAAACAGATTTTTTTTTGTAGTGTAATGCTTCTGTGGCAGGGTATAAGTTCAAAGTTCAAGATCCTGGAAATTTTTTTCCCTTGCTGGCACAGAGGTTTGAACACAGGGCCAGGCACTTGCTAAGCTAACACTCTTACTACTAACCATTACCTTCAGTTCAGTTTTTCCCACTGATAATTTTTAAGATACAGTCTCACTTTCTACTTGTGATGTCCTTGAGCCATGATCCACATGAAAAGATGGCCTCTTAGAGAAAAAAACTATTTCTTAGTCAGGATTCCACTCCCTAACAAATGGTGTCATACCATTTTATGTGACTCAAAAATAACAATAAAGAATTATTACACACACAGAAAAGTTAACTACTTGGGTCTAGTTGAGAGTTGAAGAAAATGATCTGGTTGAGAGACATCAGAGCAAAACTAATTGTCTTGGTAACTGGGTTCATGCTACAAATTCATCCTAAGATACAAAAGGAATTTGTGATTCATTATTTCCTGGCATCAGTTCAAGAGAGCATTTTAGATACTTGTTAATTTAACCACAAGGTTTGGTTTTTACATCTCAATACAGCGATTATAACATACTTGGCTACTGCCTACAATAATATAACACACCTGAAGCTCAGAGGCACCAGAACAAATCCTATTACTGCTACCTAAATTAGCAGCCTTTAGTGGCAGCCTTTTTGTGTTGGGGAAATGCTCTGATCCTTTCTTTTTCTTTTTTTTTAAACTGGCAGATTGATAGAACAGGAAAAGGATATGATAATCAAAAGTAATGAATAATTTCACTATCCTCAACTGCTCAGTACTTCTTCCTGATTTGACAGCATCACACAAACATAACTATTGAAAATGTAAATAATTATTGAAAACATCCTATGTGTTATCAGGTATCCAGGAAATTATTGGTCTCAAAAACATGCCCTCTCTTGTTAGAAAGTTCACTAAGAGGCAGAAGCCTCTTATTTACTTATTTTTATTTATTTATTGTCAGTTGTGGGGCCTCTGGGTCTGAGCACTGTCCCTCAGCTCTTCAGCTCAAGGCTACCACTTGAGCCACAGTGCCACTTCCCACTTTTTCTGCTTATGTGGTGCTGAGGAATTGAACCGAAGGCCTCATGCATGCAAGGCAAGCACTCTACCACTGAGCCACCTTCCCAGCCTAGAAGCACTTTTAAACACACTTCTCTTCTCAGACGGGAAGTACTCCATCATTGGCCTGTTGTGATCTAAGGAGAGAAAAAAAGGCTTAATGGCTGCTTGGGGAAGTGCGTGATCTGAGAGGGTCTTTTTCTAAGAGATTGGAAGACAAAGTGAACCACTCATCATCTTCAGCCTGCCTTCTCTATAACCCAATGTGTTCTCAAAGATCTGAATTCATACAGCTGGCCTGTGTTTGTACATAACCATTAAAAACACAGTTTCAGAACTGATATAGAGTATTTGAGATGGAAAAGTTAAAGTGATCACCCAGTTCAACTCTTCCATTTATAGCTGAAGCTCTGAGAGGCAAAATGAATTGCTCAGAGCATATAGCCAAGAAAGGATGGAGCCACACTTAGAACTCTGGTCTTTTTATCACATCCAAGATTCCTTTCAGTGTGTCACACTGACCTAGTGAAAATCAGCATACTGAAGTCAACATTTTTCCTAACTGGTCCAGCAGTTACTATTAGTAGGGATGTCAGACTGCACATGGTCCTGCTACCTATAGCTGAACATAAGCTATGTCATTGCCATGCCTATGGCTACCTGGTCAGAGCTTCAGACCTTAGCTTAATCATGATGGCTTTCAGTGGCATTTGCTCACTTGGAGGACATAGTATTTTTCTTTAAAGGAAATGGTACTTTCATACTGTGTCATATCTACTCTTATCCTTCCCAACTCTATAGCAGAGAAGGAGTATGTATGTGAGTGTGGCGGGAACATTGTAGATACTCAAGGGCTGTCACATGAGAACAAGATGACAAAAGGGCTGATTGCTGTTAATATGCATTCATCTGTCAGAGGTGGTAGACTATGTACACTATAATTAAAAGCATTATCCAAATCAGAGCCACGGTCCTGAAAGATACCAGGCGTGGGTGGTGGGTTGAAGAAATAAGAGAAAAGACTCCTCTTTCCAAACCTGGCACTAAAAAAAATCAGATATAGGACAGACCTTCTGGATCGGTTCCTTTCTAGAGCAGCAGAAGAGCAAACATTGTCCATGGCCAAGTGTGGAGTTTCAAAGTGAGTCACAGGTCCCTCAGACATCCTCATAAACATGTTGTTCAAGCTTAGCTTTCTTCTACTTGGGGGAAAGGCAAAGGGTGGCCTCTCTCCCAGGCAATACCCCAGCATGCTGCTGCTCTTATGTGCTAAGTGATATAACCTGTCTTCCCATGTGAGGAGTGGGGATAGCATCACATATGGTACAAGATCCATGAAGAAGATGGGAAATAAGACTGTACTTGAAAGACAAACCCATGAATTAATTCCATAGTAGAAAGTATCAGATAAATATGGTAACAGATAAATATATAACACATTTTTTTGAGGAGCACGTGGGCTGATTCCTCACCTTGGCTATGGTGAATAGTGCTGCAATGAACATGGTGTGCTTGTGGCTTTACTGTATCCTAGTTTTAATCTTTTGGGGAAATGACCAGGAGTAGAACTTCTGGGTGATAGAGTAGTTCTATGTTTAATTTTTTGTTTGTTGGTTGGTTGGTCATAGGGCCTGAACTCTGGTCCTGGGTGCTGTCCCTCAGCTCTTCAGTTCAAGGCTAGAGCTCTACCACTTAAGCCACAGTGCCACTTATGGCTTTTTCTGCTTATGTGATGCTGAGGAATCGAACCCAGGGTCTCATGTATGCAAGGCAAGCACTCTACCACTGAGCCACCTTCCCAGTCCCTATGTTTAATTTTTTGAGGAACCTCCATACTGCTTTCCTGAATGAACAAGTTTATATCCCCACCAACAGTGTATTAGGGTTCCCTTTTGGCTGCATCCTTAGAAGCATCTGTTTTTGTTTGTTTGTTTTTTTAATAATGACCATTCTAACTGAGGTGAGGTAGAATCTCAATGCTGTTTTGATTCACATTTCCTTTAATGCCAGAGATGTTGAACATTTCTTCATGTGTCTATTGACCATTTTTACTTTTTCTTCTGAGAAGACTCTCATTTAGCCCATTTATTAATTGAGTTGGGTTTTTTGAGAATTTCTTTTTAAGTTCTCTACATATTCTGAATATTAGGCTATCATGTGATGTGTGGATCAAGAAAAAGTGGTACATATACACAATGAAATTTTACTCTTTGTTAGAAAGAATGCTATTGTAGCATTTGTAAAGAAACAAAGTCTGGAACAAGTTATGTTAAGTGAAGTAAGTCAGGCCCAGAGAGACAAAGGATGCATGTTTTCCTTCATATGTGGAAACTAGATTTAGTGTACAAACTCATAAGTAAATATGTTGGGTGGTATGCAAATTTATACAAATATATTCACTGTATATTGCAGATTCAAGGGGGATCTCTAATAGTATAATTCCTTAGGAAACCAAATCAAACTTCAGCAAACTCAAATACCAGGAAGTGGGTGCTCAGAAGGGATAAGGTGAGGCCCAGGGGGAAAGGGCAGATGAATAAAGAAGAGAAGTGGGGGAGAATGCAATCAAGAATCCAATGTATATCCTACAAAATTAAAAAACAGTGAGGGAAGGAGTGGGTATAAGAGAAATGAGTATAAATGTTGAAAGGAGTGATATTGATCAAGATATAGTGTATTCATAAGCTCTTTGTTAAATGGCAAGTCCTTCGTATAATTAAAGATAATTTAAAAATCAGATACAATAAAAAAAGAGGTATGAAATAGTTCTCAGAATAGTAGGGCCTGAAGCGTAAAATAACTGAAGATAAACAAAGATCACATTGGTTAGAAGTTTAGGTGCACTGGAGTGGTAGGAAGAATCTAAGAATCAGCAATGAAAGTAGATAAGTCAGAGAATCATGTAGGGAAACTCTGGCATGGCCTGTCCAACAGATTGCAGGAAGATTACCACCTGACAAGGTCAGTATGAACAACCAGTCTGTTGTCTGTTTTGAGCTCTATCAATGTGAGTAGCACCCTACGACTCACAACACCAAAATTAAGAGTCTGTGTTTTGTGGTTTAAAAAGCTAACAGCTCAACTACTGGCAAAGGAGGGGAAAAGGTCAGTGAGAAAAATAACTGGCCAAGAGAAACATCCACAAAGACTGATGGATGGAGGCAAATGAGTTTAAAGAATTGTGTCACCTTCTCATAAATGGCAATTATGTTATCAGTCAGTGCAAGAAGATGCTGACCAGCAGTTCCATTCCTCATGTGAAGGGCTGAGTAAAGCAATATGATGCATGTGATCAAAGCCAAAATCCCTGAATCACAAGTTCAGGGTGCTTTTGGTTAGCTCCCTTTTGCTTCTGAGGATAGGTCTTGTTCAACTTAACAGTGATGGTAATTCATCATTTTAAGCCCAGGGATTTAAGAGGCAGTTTATTTCACAGATTCTCCTACTCAGGAACTCCCAAAGGACAATACTCTTAAATACCCCATAGCTTAGGATGTCTGCTGGCTACCAACATAAGGAGACAGAAAACATATCCCCTTGGGAGGGGAAAACAACTGTTAATATATTATAACGCACACCGGGAGTTGCTGGGCACCTAGAGTGAGCTGAATATTGCTGTGTACCAAAGAGGACAGGAAATTGTGAGAAGACTCCCCTTTGTCTATGCTCTCATGAAACATAATACAGGTTAATTATGACTTAATTCAAAATGCTTGAGACCAGATGTTTAAAATTTCAAAGAGGCTTTGGATCTGCGAATATTTTCATAGACTTTACCAAGTAAGCAAATGTCAAATGTTCCAAAATATGAAATATATTAAGCCCTTTATTTGGGGAGGGGTTAGTAGTAAGGTTCTGAATCAGGGTCTTACACCCCGTTGGCTGGATTGCTCAGCTGACATTGTATCTTGAGTCATACTTCCACACTGCTTTTTGTTGGTTATTTTGAAGGCAGAGTCTCCTGGACTTTTCAGTCCAGGCTGGCTTCAAACAACAATACTTTAGATCTCAGTCTCCTGAGTAGTGAGCCACCAACATCCAGTGTTGAGTGTTTTCTGACACCCAAAATGCTTCCATTTGTGGGGTATTGTGGATTTCAGATTACAGGTACTCAATATACCTCACTTAAATTGAAAGAATTCCCCACCATCAACACTCATAGGTAATCTAGGTATGATGGCACATGACTGTCTGTAAAGTCAACTTGGAGAAGAGAAGGCAGGGAGATCACAAGGATCACAAGTTCAAAGTCAGATTAAACAATACACTTAGTTTAAGGACAGCCTGAACTACATATTTATTTCCTGTCTTAAAATATGAAAGGAAGGAAAAGGCTTAAAGGCAAAGTTTTATCAAAATGGCAAAGAACCTTTGACCATGAGGATGCTGGGAGATTAGCTATCACCTGTGGAACACCAGGACTGACTGACCAATTGTCCCACTAGGCAACTGGCCCCTCCTTAGTCTTCAGTGCAGCCTGTGAACATTGTTGTTAGTCAAAAAAGAAGACCTCACCAGATAAGAGGTTAATTCTGCCTGGAGACTGCACTAGAGGGAAATGGTATGCCATGCCTACTTCTGCTGTTTCCCTCTTCACTATAGTTTCTAGTTCAGGGCCACTTACCTTTTTCTTCTTCTTCAGAATCACTTTCACTCCATCCACAGAAACCATAATGCTCACTTTCTTCTTTTTGATGTTCTTGGCTTTAAATTCATACTGCAAAAGAAAAGAGAACAAAGAGGGAGAGTCTAATTAGACCATTCTAGTAGCCCACAACTTGGCAAATAAGGCCTAGGGAGATAGGTATGAGGGCATTTCAGCGACCTCTAAAAGCAGGTGCATATCTGCAGGCAAGGGCTTAGGGAACCTCGAGGTTAGAACAGGGACCCCAAGTAGACATCAATTCCACCACCCAGCCTTCAACTAGAGCCATAGGAATTAAAACATCCTAGCAAGATAAACCTGAGCCATCCTGATGAAGCAAAAATATAGCTTACCTTGAAAATCTCAACAAAATCTCTTGATAACTCATTCTATCATTTAACAACAGCTAGGTCACTCTTGGAACTCCATTTCATCCCCAGTGTAGATTAAGAAGAGCTAGCATAAGCCTTCACATCAGGTCTTTTCATACACCAAAAATAAATGAATTCTAACTTACTCCTTATAATCAGTTCCAAATTCCTTTATCTATTGGTCTGTCTCCCAGTCTTACCACAGACATATTAGCCTGAAGATTTGGGTAGCTGGAGGGTATTCTGGAAAAGACCAGCCAAATAATAATCTTAAGGGAGGCATTGTGTATCACCCCTATGTTTTAAATTCACATTTTCAGTCCTGGACAGGGCTGCTCTGACCATAGCTCTGGCCATCCAAGAATGTTTGTCTCAGCCTCAATCTCAAATCTTTCGATTACATTCATGCATTCATGATCATTTATTATGCTTGTCCAGCTATTATCAACTGATGGTCTAAATCTTCCTTTTCCTCAAAACCATAACCCTAAGTACCAGTTAGCTTATTAGAACCATCTTCATCTGATCACCATCTTAGCATCACCATCTAGAAAGGTTTTTAATCAAACATTTGGGCCACAGACTAAAGTAACTCAGGGCAACTCATAGCCTTTCTTCTCTGAGAGCTTTTATATTCAAGACTTCCATCTATACCACACCAAACTGGGTAAGAAGCAACTAGCTCCTTGCCTATGCTTCTGAAGCCCAATTATTTCTACTTAGAATACTAACAGGAATGGGTGCAATCAATCTTAATGAGACAAAGACATAACTAAATCCCAACCAAAATCTAGAACTTTCCTCCCTTAGTCATGCCTTTGAACTTTCTGATGTTAAGAGTTTCTTACTGGGGGGTGGAGTGGAAGGAAGAGAGAGGGGAAAAAGTTTCCTACTGTCCTCTGTCTATCCCTTCCTCCAAAATCTCCATTTCCTCTAAAATCTTACTCTGTTTAACACAGTTAGAGTGATGCTCCCTAGCTGTCTACTTCTTAGAGACAAGGGCAACTATAATTTGGGTGAAATGCCATTACATTGTCAGAGCAGGCTCTGGAGCATAGCTAATAAAGTCCCCAGGTGCTGGCAGTCCAAATCATTTCCCCATCAGATGGTTAACACCCACTCCCCATCACTCTACCCTTTCAACAGCTTTCCCTTTCACCAGGGACTTAGAAGAAGGACAAACCAGGGCAGCAAACACAGAGGAGAAGGAGAAAAAAACATCTATTTCAGCCTGGAATCCACAGTCAACACTGAGTAAAGGGGAGAGAGAGGAATGTGAAGCAGGATGGAGGAGAGTTCTATATCCTGGAGTCAGATACATATCAGTATCCTCCAGGTAACTGGCAGCAAGCACTGAAGGATAGATTTGGGTCTAATTAGCATGCACCTGGGGATGCAGCTGGATCCCCTGACTGCAGCACTCTGCTCAGTGGTAGTCTGGATAAAGTGAAATGACCTCTGGTGGTAGTGAAGAGAACCAGCAGGGTAATCTGTGAATCAGCTGGCTTTGGCCTCATGCCCATTGGGAGAAATGAGCCAGCCATTGCTCCTGACCACACTTGCATTTACCTCTGCTTACTTGAGCTTTAATAAAAACAACCTTCTAACTGCACCTCATTCTGAACAAATCACTTGATGTCAGACCACAGATGCACAGAGGGGACATTCCTGTGAATTCCACTTGAAGTTAAGGACCTGAAAATCTCATACAGAAGACAGATCCTGGCCTAGACAGCTCAGTCCTGATCATTTTGGTCTCTTCCAGTATGGCACTTTCATGTACTCTACACAGTTTCTTCTTTCCCTTTAATGCCCTGAAATCAAAGCAGAAATATCTCTCTGAAAAGCACAAGAAGGAAGCAAGGCTTACTTGCTAAGCCAAATAAAAACAAATGTCTTTTATTTCCAGGAAAATCTTATAGTTGACTTTTCTTGTGGTCAATTTGTTTGTCTTACTTCTCTACTGTGCTTTCTCTCTCTCTCTCTCTCTCTCTCTCTCCGACCCCGATACCTTGATATCAAGATCCCTCTCTCTCTCCGACCCCGATACCTTGATATCAAGATCCCTCACCCAAACTTGGGAAGAGGTGCCAAGCAAGCTTCTTGTTCATGTGGCTGAAACTTTATACCTAGTGAGTTGTTTGACAAACATGGCCATGCCTTTTCATCTTAAGAACTCAAAATGCAACTCAACATTCTCTTTGAATCTAGAAAACACCTCTGTAACAATGCATGTCATCTCAGGGTTATGGATGGATGCTGACACAAAAAAGCATGACCCAATTTCTTTCCAGAATCTCAGTAACAGAACCATCGCAGGTGCTCCTCACAACTGCTGGTGGAATGTGATGGAGTGTTTTAAAGAGAAAAGGGGCAATTGAGGCAAGAAAAAGGCCTCTAGGTCCCATCACAGCAACCAGCATGACTTGTGTGTGGTCTAGAGGGCTGTTAGTTTAGCCACATGCTGCATCTATTCCACCTGCCCCTGATGATCAAACATTTCCCAACTGCAGAATTGGAATTAAATTTCACTTCTATTGGAAACTCTGGACATGAAAGTAAATCAAGTGTCACAAAATGCTTAAATAGTTATCAAACCCTTTGTTTATATGGCCAATTACACTACACTTAGACAACCATGTTATCCTGCCCATTAGGGAGGTAATGGAGTAACCAGGAGATGAGAAAGGGCTCTCAGGGACAAGTTCTCCTTTTTACCAGACTGAGCTCTTCCAACATGAAGTGTTGCTTGGACAGGCTGACTTGGGAGGAAGCATCTGTGTTCCTTGGGACAGGAATCGAATCTACTCAGGCTCTGCCAGGGGCTGAGGAACAAACAGGACTGTTGGTGCCACCATCTGTGGCTCAAGCCAGACTTCCATCAAGCCAGACCAGCCACAGAGTATATGCCAATCCACCTGGTCCTCTACCCACACTGTGACCAGGGTGTTCTGACATATTTGCTTTGCTGGCTAGAGCTTCACCAGCAAGAACAGATTAAGCCCTACAGAACTTGACCTTTCAAGGAACAAAACAATACAAGTCCAGCTGGAAAGACTAAGGGAAAGTGTTTGGGGCTCTTAACAGAGCCTTAGGAGTTTCTATTAGAAGAAGGATTTTGAAAACTCAATGAGGCCTGGGAAGGGAAGGCTGGGTAATGCCTATGATAGAAGCCAGGAATAAATACTCAACAAGTGTCATGGAGCAAGAACACTTGCTACAAGCTGGAGAGCTACCTCCAGACCAGCAGCCTACCTTTTCAGCATCTGATTCCCAGAGCTGCCTTCTAACCATGGTTCAACCCCAGTCTCTGGTATCCAAGGAGGAAAATAGAAAGTCTGCAGCAGCAAAGGAGTGAAAACAGCTGAGAAGGAACCAGCCTAGAACGTAGCTTGAGGCTGTAGTTCATATGTAGAAGTCACTATTACTTTCTTAGAGCCAGGAGCCATGGTCAGGCTATTAGATGCTTCACACATACTATTTTTTCACAAGAATACGTAGCTACCTAAAGGAACCCTGAATGTTTGACAGTAGTTGATTTTTAACCAAAATATGATTTTATTACAGGACCCATGGTTTCTCAGTCATCTTGGCCATCTTGGCTTGTGATACAATTTTTTCCCTTCTTTGTCCCTCATTCTTAGCTATACCATTTGTTTGGCCTAGCTTCTTCCCATTGGCCTTTGATTACAGATATGAGCCAAGGTCTGCTGATAAGTCAAAATGCTCACAGACAACTTCACTGAGAGGTGAGGAATCCGTTTGCAGAGACAAATGGTGATCTTCTTGCTCCACAAGTCCTTGGCTTACACTTATCTTAATTCACTAACTTTCTAGAAAACAGGGGTTTTCAACAAATCATAAATTGAAAGGTGAACTGTGACAATGCCACTGGGCATTTTCATCAAGCTCTCCCTGTAGGCTCTGTTTCCTAAATAAGGGCATATCTACACAACAAATATGTAAGCATCTCAACAAAACGGATTATCTTATAAATGTTTGCAAGTCTTTTTGCACTTATTGAGAATTTAGTAACTTGCAAGGTACATAACCTAAGTGCAACATTATTCACAATATTCAAATGATGGAAACCAAATATCCATCAAAGGATGAATGGGCATTCAAAACATGGTTTATACAGAAAATGGCATATTAGCCAGGCTTAAAAAGGGAAGGAAAGAAATTGGCACATTACAATGTGGATGATTCCTGAAGACATTAGGCTAAGTGGATTAAACTAGTCATTAAATGACAAGTATTTTGTGATTCCACTTTTAAGATACCTAAAGTTAAGAAATACATAGAAAAAGATCTCTAGTAGCTTTATGGCTTCCAGGGACTGAAAAGAGAAAGATATGGAAAGCTAATGCTTAATGGGTATAGAATTTTAGTTTTCAAAAAGTTCTAGATAGTGGATACTATTGTAGTGTACTTTTAAAAATGGTGATGATGGCTGGGCCCCAGAAGGTCATGCCTGTAATCCTAGATACTCAGGAAGCTGAGATCTGAGGATCATGGTTTGAAACTATCCCAGGCAGGAAAGTCCATGAGAATCTTATCTACAATCAATAACCAAAATGTAAGAAGTGCAGCTGTGGCTTAAGTGGTAGTATAATAGCCTTGAGCTTAAAAAGCTCAGGGCTAGTGCCTAGGCACTGAGTTCAAGCCCCAAGACCAAAACACACACACACACACACACACACACGCACACACACAAATGGTGATGATAGTAATTTTATGTATGCTTAATCACAATGCAAAGACAAAAATCTGAAAATACTACATAGCAAACACATTTCTGCTCCCAGAAAGTTCACTTAACTCTGCTTGCAGAAAAATACTTTTGAAGCTCTTCACATGTGGGTTAAGTATGCCATGCTCTTCCTACTTCTATGTAATTGCATTTGCTCACCCTATGCCCTGCACACCCTCTACATCATCTGCTACTAACATCCTTCCTACTCCTGAACTGTTTAAACTTCTCCACAGTGAAGGCCTTCCAGGTCAACACCACTCCCCACATATTTCTACCAAGTTACTCCATCTACTCAGTTACCACAGACATATTAATTAGCCTCTACCATCACTCACTGCACATTGGTTGCTTTCGGGCCTGGGCACTGTCCCTCAGCTCTTTACCTCAAGACGAGGCCTAGGATTTGAGCCACAGCTCCACTCCTGGCTTTTTTTATTTTTGGGGGGCCGGTCGTGGGTGCTGAACTCTGGGTCTGGGCACTGTCCCTCAGCTTTTCAGCTCAAGGATAGAGCTCTACTACTTGAGCCACAGTGCCATTTCCGGCGTTTTCTGCTTATGTGGTGCTGAGGAATTGAACCCAGGGCCTCATGCATGCAAGGCAAGCACTCTACCACTGAGCCACCTTCCCAGCCCTGGATGCTTTCTCATTTCCCATGAAAGCCATGCCTCCTTGAGAGCAAGAAATACTACATATGTTTATATCCAAGAAAGAATCACCAGGGCATTAACAGAAGTCAAATAAATTAATAAACACTATCACTAATGCTTATTCACAGAGCCCAGGCAAAGATGATATAGTAACAAGCAACAATTAACACCCAAAAGTTAATTAATTGATGTTATCAAAAAAAGATTTCAAAACACATTACAAGAATTTAAAGAAGAACCCACAATTAAATGATTTAAACCCACAGCATATTTGCTGAGCATCTCCTCTATATGATACATATTGGTGTGTGTGTGTGTGTGTGTGTGTGTGTGTGTGTGTGTGTGTGTGTGTGTGTGTGAATACATGCACATACACATGCATATCAAATCCAGGACATCACACATTCTAGACAAACACTCTGATTAATGAGCTACAAGATGTATTTCTCTAAATGATGTATTGATATGTATTTCTTTAAATGAAACATTTTAGAGTTAGGATCAGGAACACTGCCAGGCTTTTCAATGGAAGGCTTCCATTCCTCCACTCCAAATTTCTTCCCATACTAATCACATTGTCTGTCCTCATTTCCATCATTACTTCCTATTCTACATCAAAGACAGAGGTCAATAAACCAACAAGGGTACATAATATTAACAAGGTCAGAAAAACATGGTATAGAGACCTTCTAAATATAAGGAGGGCTTCTGGGCCAAATTCAATGTTATTTGGAACATTGAAAAAGAGATTCATCCAAACCCAGATGTTAGAGGGGTAGGAAGCACTTTGATAATGTCAAGAGACCAGCATGATGGAAGAGGACAAGTTATACAGGTCCTCAGATGGAAGACAGCAGTAGCCCCAAGCACAGACAATTTGGGGCCATGTATTCAGGGGAGCCACTGAAGGACAGCTGCTCCTTTTAGAGAAGAGATGAGACATTCCCTGAAATATAGTCATTACATCTTTTCTCACTGAGAACATGTTGACAGGTCATAGGGAGCTGAACAACCAACCCAACTGATTCAGGGCCTGAATAGATGATTTATGAAACAAGGTAAATGTCACTACTAATAATAATTCACTGCCATCAACTTGCCTTTCCCCCATCATCAACTGCAGTACATTAAACTATAAAGGCATTTCTCACAAGTGTGGTGGTTGGTGTTACAACCTTCTATAGATGCCAAAAAGCAGAGGCCCAAGTACCTTATATAAAATGGTACAGCATTTGCAAATAACCTAGGCATAGGTTCCTGTATACTTTAAATAATCTCTATGTTAATGATGTAAATGCTATGAAAACGGTTGTTATACTCCATTTTTAGGGACTAATGAGAAAAAGTATATACATACTCAGTAAAGGTATTTTATTTTTCAAATATTTTCAATTCAAGGTCGGTTGACTTAGTGGGTGTAAACTTGTGCATAGGGAGGGCACATTGCATTGCAGTCTTTTTAAATGAAAAGAGAGGCAGGGATGGATGTCAAAATAAAACTATCTAATCCCTCTGAGCCCAGACTCTCCTTTAAATGATTATTATGGTATATTGTACAAGTAGGAAGACAGATACATCAAACTTGTCTTCAAGGAGGAAAGGGTTACAACACTGTAAACACAGTATGATTCTCATCTACACACACACACACACACACACACACACACACACGCACAACATACACACAGAGAAAGTGAAAGAAGTGCATTTTTTCAGTATGTAGTACTAAGTCATGAATCAAGGACTTAGTGTTTTCTTCCTCAGATCAAAAATGATAATAAGAAACCAGGCATCAGTGGATCATACCTGTAATCCTAACTACTGAGGAGAATGATATACGAAGATCATGGTTCAAATCCAGCCCAGGCAGTAAACTCCATGAAACTCATTTCCATTTAACCACCAAAAAGCTGGAAGAGGAGGTGTAGCTCAAGTGGTAGAGTGCCAAAGCTCAGGTAGTAGAGTGAAAAAGCTCAGGGAGAGGCCCAAACTTTGAGTTCAAACCCCAAGATCAGCAGAAACAAAAAAAAAGAAAAACAATGGTATTGAGACAAATGACGAATCTTGTTTTCTAAGGCATAATTTACCTCTCTATATAAAAAAGAAAACAATCATGTTTGACAGCCTCCTTGAACCTCTTAGCTTCCACCCTATTCCCTACACTCATCCTATGAAGTTGAATGAAAAACATTTCACATGAAGTGTCATAAACTCCTCCAAAGAGGCTACAGAGAACTGTAATGCTATTGCATAACAAGCATTTTTGTGTCCTTAGCTGTGTAACTTTGGGCAAGCCCCCAACCTCTCTGGTGGCATTTTTCCTTTCTGCAAATCTATCTAAGAGCCTTCCTGACATAACATGAACTTCAGAGCTCTTTCAGGAGGAGTTAATGAACAGGCACACTTGAGCAAAGGAATTTGGTGAAGCCTCCTGGATTCCAGAAGCATAGACAAGAATAGGAGAGGGGATACAGAAAAATGTAAGAGGAATCTGAAATAGAAAATGAGAGTTTTGCATAGAAAGTAGGAGTTACATATTTAAGTGCTTTTAAAGCAATGAAAAATAGAGAGGCAGATGTTGAACATATTCTTGGTACCAGCACTAAGAATTCAGTAAAGAAAGACAATACAAACAAGAAATCTAAGAATAGCAACATGTATCAAATACTGGGTTGTAAAAATAAAAAATTGGCTCTGGATGAAATCACTATAGAGACTAAGAAACAAAATAAGGATCATTGATGTAGGACTCCTTTTCGTAGCCTCTCTTGCATTGTGAAATGACTAAAATTCCTCTTAGAAAGAAACAAACTTAGAAAGAGACAAGAGAGTAAACTTGAGAACTGGATACTTGAGCTAATCTCTTAAGGTCACAGATGCTAGGTTTTAGGTAAGAAGCCCATGGGAATGCAGAAGTGAGGCCCCATGGTTTCATATAGAATGAAGGAGTAATTCTTGGGTGACATTGAAGAAATCTCTAAGGAGGAGGGAGAGAGTAATAAAATCAGAATGGGGAGGGCTCATCTATCAAGCATTCATTCAGCCTCTGGCAGCTCTGTTTGAAAAGTAGTTTCTTAAAATGCACCTGAGATCTCCTTCCAAAAGCTTACATTCAGACAATTCCCTAAAACTGTGCTTCTAGGAATCTTGGTAAATCTTAGGTCTGAAGATCTAAGAAGAGCCAAGAACTCTTCATTTCTAACAAGAACTTAAAGATGCTGACACAGCTGGTCAAGGGACCATACTTTATGAGTAGCAAGGCACTATCAGTAAGAACACCTAAGACCAAGCTGGACACTGGTGGCTCACACCTGTAATCCTAACAGCTCAGGAGGCTGAGACCTGAGGATCACTGTTCAAAGCAGCAGGGGTAGGAAAGTCTGTGAGACTCTGATCTCCAATAAACTACCAGAAAACCAGAGTGACACTGTGGCTCAAGTGGTAGAGCACTAGCCTTGAGCTGAAGAGCTGAGGAACAGTGCCCAAGCCCAGAGTTCAAGCCCCACAACCAACAACAACAACAAAAAAAAAAAAAAAACGTAAGACCAAAGGTATGTGGATATGTCAGCTGTGTGAACTAGATTTCTAAGGTTTTATCCAGTACTAATGTTCTATGTTATCTTATCAATTGTCAGAACCTGTCAATATCATGAGTTATATAAAAATTGAGACATTCCAGGCACTAGTAGCTCATGGTTATAATCCTAACTACTCAGAAGGCTAAGCTCTGAGGATTGTAGTTCAAAACCATCCTGGACAGAAAAGTCCATGAGACTCTTAACCATCAAAAAGGCCAGAAATGAAACTGTGGCTCAAGTGTTAAGAGCATTAGCCAAAAGGAAGGAGGAAGGGAGGAAGGAAGGAAAGAAGGAAGGAAGGAAGGAAGGAAGGAAGGAAGGAAGGAAGGAAGGAAGGAAGGAAGGAAGGAAGAAGGAAGGAAGGAAGGAAGGAAGGAAGGAAGGAAGGAAGGAAGGAAGGAAGGAAGGAAGGGAGGAAGAGAGGGAGGGAGGGAGAGAAGGGAGAGAAGGAAGGAGGGGAAGGGAAGGGAGAGGGAGAGGAAGAGGGAGAGAAAGGAAGGAAGGAAGGAAGGAAGGAAGGAAGGAAGGAAGGAAGGAAGGAAGGAAGGAAGGAAGGAAGGAAGGAAGAAGCAAGCAAGTCTGCTCTGAGACAGCACCCAGGCCCTGAGTTCAAGCCCTAGGACCAGCAAACACCATATTGCTCCCCCTCCCTCACCCCACACACAAATGAGACACAAAGAACAACCATCTTAAGATTGCCAAAAATGAAAACTCTAACATAGAAATGATACCACTTGAAAGTACAACTCTAGTGCATAAATAATAAAGATATGGAATACAGCATACAAGTTTCTAGATTAGAGGGGAATGTGAATTGCTGATTTCTTTCAAAGCATAATTCTTACCTACCGTCAGTAAGTAGGTGGCAACACTTCCTTGAAGTCTAAAAGACTAAAGTAAACTCAAGGTGCATAATCTGGGCTGGACACTTGAACTACCTATGAAACTTTTCTTTTATGGAATCCAGCTATAAGTGAGTAAAAAGACAACTTATAAAGTGGGAAAAAGTATTTGTAAATTGTACAACTAACAAAAAGTTTATATGAAGAATATGTCGAGAATTCAAAAAACTCAACAGAAAGACAATAATTGATATTTGTGTTTTAGAAAAAAAGGTGAAAAATTTAGAGATTCAGATACTTGTTCTAAGAGGAATAGAGAAAGCATCACAGCACATGACAAGAAACCAACAAAATTTTGTAGCAGTTCAATGTTCTGTGAACAGGACCTAAGAGGAAGGTGCCTAGGAAATGAGGCCAAAATATACTCCTGCCCTGTGGAACTCTTAAAATCTACCTTTGGGTCTCCAGGCCTAGAAAAACATGTTCAGACCTGATTACAGCTCCCAACAATGATAGACTATTCTCCCAAGTCTGCAATAATAGCGTCCCATGAAAAGCTATTCATTATAATTAGCTAGTTGGGAAATGCAAATTAAAACTACAATGAGATCCCACTCCACATACTAAATTTCTAAATTAAAAAATGTTTTAACAATGCCAGGCACTGGCAAAGATGTATAGCAGCTAGACCACTCCTATCATGATGCTAAAAGAATTTTTAAAAATGCATGGCCACTTTCCAAAACTGTTTGACAGTCATAAAGTTAAACATTCACTTGCAGTATGACTCAGCAACATCTCAGGTAGGTATTTATCCTAGAGAAATGAAACCCATGTTTCCACAAAAGAACAGTACACAAATGTTTCGGAGTTCTGGTTACTGTCACTAACAACACAAATATCAACCCACAAAGTTAACAAATGAATGGTGGTACATCTATATAATAGACTGCTACTCAAAAAATAAAACAGTGCTGGGCATCGGTGGCTCACACCTGTAATCCTAGCTATTCAGGAGGCTGAGATCTGAGGATCACGGTTCAAAGCCAGCCCGGGCAGGAAAGTCCATGAGACTCTTATCTCCAATAAAACCACTAGAAAACCAAAAGTGGAGCTGTGGCTTCAAGCGGTAGAGTGCTCACCTTGAGCTGAAGAGTGCAGGGACAGCGCTCAAGCCCCAGGACCAACCAAAAAAAAAAAAAAACCAGAAGGGCTGGGAAGGTAGCTCAGTGGTAGAGCGCTTGCCTTGCATGCATGAGGCCCTGGGTTCTATTCCTCAACACCACATAAGCAAAAAAGAAAAAAGCTGGAAGTGGCACTGTGGCTCAAGTGGTAGAGTGCTAGCCTTGAGCTGAAGAGCTGAGGGACAGTGCCCAGGCCCAGAGCTCAGGCCCCACGACTGGACCCCCCCCAAAAAAAAACCAAACCAGAAAACTGAGTATGGTAATGCACACCTGTAATCCAAGCACTCTAAAGGCTTAGGCAGGAGGATCAGCAAGACCAGCTTGGGTTATGTAGTGATATCCTGTCTCAAAACACACACAAAAATGTATAGTACTGGGGGAGGGGGGAAGGGATGTGAAGGGTAAACAAAAGGAGGAGGCTGCAATGCTTGGTAAGAAATGTACGCATTATCCTGCCCATGTAATTGTAACCCCTCTGTACAGTATCTTCACTAATAAAATAAAATAAATGTATAGTACTGCTATAGAAAATTTGAAGCGAACTGGTTTACACATAAAAAGAAAAAAATACTCAAAAAGGGAATGAACTACTGATGTACACAAAACTTGGAATCCAAAGTATATCTCACAGAATATCATCATAGAGTCAATTTCAAAAAACCCAACACTACACAATTCTAGTTGAACAATATTTACTAAAGGGAAAAACTACAGTGATAGAACAGATAGGCAGTTGCTAAGGAGTATGGGAAAAGGAGATGATTACAAAGGATAGTTCCAGGGATGTTTTAGGGGTGATAGACATTTCTGTATCTCAATTGTGATGGTACTTAGGTGACACTAAAATTCATAAAAATACACTCAAAAATCAAATCTATAATAATTTTAAAGACATAAAATGAACTAAGGTCCTTTGGGATAAGAAACAGCAGGATAGAAGATACTTCCCATATTCTCCCTCTCCTTCAGGAGACCCCTAACCCAGGGCTAATATTAAGTGACTAGTACCCTCTCTACCACAGTATAAACCAGAGTGACTATGCTAGACTTACTGCTTCCCAAGTCAATAGCATGGTCTTCCAGAATTTCCCACTTTACAGTCCAAGAGAACCTCACACTGACTCAAGCAGATGGGGGAAGTCATCCTATTCCTTCTCCAGACTATACACAGTTGTTCCAGGCAGTAGCAGGATTACTGGCCAGGGGTTTATTTTGAAGATTGCCCAGGTGCTACAATACAGAGCCATGGTTCTCCAGTAAGTTAGTCTATTGGGAGGCCATTCTTCCACTCATGGAAGGGAGGGTATAGGATATACTCTGCTTGTCTTGGGAACCATAATCAGTTCTAGACATGTCTTTAGGCTCTGGGGCTCCACATACAGGATGCCAACAAACAGAAGAATTTTACATCCTAGTTTCCCAGACAGGTATTTCCTTTTGAGTGAACTGAACTAGATAAAGTAGTTTCTTTCTGAACACTGTGCCTCTTCACTAAATCCACACCAAGAAAAGGTTCATATATTTGCAACTCTGATAAAAGGACACACTCAATAGCGAATTCATGACTATGCAGACAGCAGAGGAGTATGCTCAGAATTGCAGCTGATGAAATCATCTAGTGAACACAAGTTTGGAAGAAGGAAAAACCTGGTGTGTTCAGTGTTTTTCTCACACCAACTCTGTTGTTGCCTCTCTGTGTGTCTTTCTCCTCCCTTAAGCCATAGCTTTTGTCAATGTTCTGGATCACATACTCAAAATTCCCCTCCTGTTCTCCACACACAAGAGAAGGGGCAGAGGAAGGAACTTGTTAGGTTTTAAATGTATGTGCTCTTCCCAAATTCGTATACCTAGGCCCTAGCATTGAGAAGGTGGGGATTTTGGAAGGTAATTGGGTTTACATTAGGTTTTAAGGGTTGGGCATTGGATTGATGCTCTCATAAGAAGAAGACTGAGGAAAGACGATGTAAGGACACAGCAAGAAGTGTACCATCTGCTGGCCAGGAAGAGCACTTTTACCAGAAACCAGCCATGTTGAGCCCCTGGTCTCAGACTTCTTGCTCATAGCCTATGAAAAATAAATGTCTGCTATGTAAGCTACTTTGTTTTTGCTATTCTTTATAAGACTAAAAGTTGTTACTGGAAACCAAGGAAGTCATCACTACAAGGGGAAACAAAAAGCTGGCTAATCATGATTACTGCTCAGAGCTGAGTTCACATCTTCAAAACTCAAGACTGAACCAGTCTTCCCCATCCTAAAGCCCTCGAGATAGTAATCCTAACTCACATATTTTAGCATTTAACACAATGGCCTTTTATAAATATAAATATCAGACCATTTTCACATCTATTATCCTATTTAATCTTTTCCACTGATGACCAACTTGGCCCACATACTTTAAGTTATTCTAGCCACTACCTAGCTCTTCCATCTGAAAAAGTAAACATTCTTCCTTCATTGGGCCCCTGGGGGTATCTGAAGATTATATTAGGAGAGAAGAATGAAGAGGGACAAAACTCCTCCTTAATCTTCCTAAAACTATGCAATCAGTTCTGATTAAACTTTCTGTATCACCCACACACACTAAACAAGATGATTAAAAATTAAACATAATATCTACTATCCACTAACCAACCCAAAGCAGTTCTTCCATCAAGCTGTTCTTTTTTTCTTCTTTTTTTTTTCGGTCAGTTGTAGGGCCTGAACTCAGGACTGAGCTCTTTTTGCTCAAGGTTAGTACTGTACCACTTCAGCCACAGCACTACTTCTAGTTTTTGTGTGTTAATTGGAGATACGAATCTCACAGGATCTCTTCTGCCCAGGCTGGCTCTGAACCAGGATCCTCAGATCACAGCCTCCAGAGTAGTTAGGATTATAGGTGTGAGCCACCGGTGCCCAGAACAAGCTGATACTTTCTATGCCATATTCTTCAGAATCAAAGGTCAAGAGACCTCAAAGGCAAGAGATGCACATACACCTTCTGCCCTATCCTGCTCTGGCCACAGAGGCTACAGTTCCAGGGCATAATATGTTGTAATTCCATATAATATTTTCATCAATGAAAGTCTTCATATTAAAAACAAAAATTTAAAAATCACTAGTATACACAAAATACCATTTCATTGGTATAATTGTATTCTTATTCATTGTCTATCTTGACAATACTTAGATTCTCTCCTTTTTGTACTTGTACTTGTGCAATCACTGCCATCAAATTCCTACTCAGTCCCTGAATGCATCTAAAAATATTCCCATAGTTGCTATGTCAAATATCACTTCATTGTAACTTCCTCTGACTATCAGCCTAAAGAAATTCTAGCAATTAGAATGCAGGGGACCAATTTCATAAGACTGCTATATATAAAATGCTTTTCCTATGTGGCCTAACATTCTTAACTTGGAACATGGTTCTTTCTCATCTTCCACCAGAATATAAGTTCTTTGAAGGCAAGAGTTACATAAGTTCTGCTTCAGTATCTATATATAGAATTTTTGGCTAGTTATAAAAACCTGATTTAACAATGTAAAAAAAATGGTTCTGCCTGTTGTGTTAAGAATATGGGCAAGCAAGGGAGGAAGCAAGGAAACTATTAAGGAGGCCAGCTGTTCCCAGTGGAATGAGAAAAGTGTACACACAGCTATAATTCCAGGCTTGTTAGCGTTATCCATGCCAAGAGAAAGAAGACCTTCAAGAAGGAGGCATACTCCTCTCCCAGGCAGCCTTTGGGAGAGCTGCCATTTAAATTTGAAGGCCAGCCCCCAAATACAGCAAATGCTCCTCTTCCACTTATTTGTAATCGAGTTAGTTAGTCTAATGGCTCTTCTAAAGAATAGTCATAGTATAAAGGCCTTACTAAAGCACAACTATGTTTACTGCAGCATTATGAACAATAGCTAAGATATGGAACCAACCCAGATATCCCTCAGTAGATGAATGGATCAAGAAAATGTGGAATATATACACAATGGAATTCTATGCCTCCATCAGAAAGAATGACACTGCCCCATTTGTTAGGAAATGGAAAGACTTGGAAAAAATTACATTAAGTGAAGTAAGCCAGACGCAAAGAAACATAGGTCCCATGGTTTCCCTTATTTGCAATAACTAGTATATGTCTAGGACAAGCAGAAGAGGTCAAAAGCTATGTACATATGACCATATAACCTGACGCTAAGTAAAATGAACCCCAAGATAAGAACACAAGAGGTTTTATCTTTGTTGCAGTTCTTTTTAATGTACTTATAATGTCCTATGTGATTTTTTTTGTTTCTTTGTATATTCTTCCCCTGTGGTACAACCCCTGTTGTCACTGTATTTGATTCTGGTGTCCTACATCTTGTATATACATTTTTTTGTTTCTTTGTATATTCTTCCCCCATGGTACAACCCCTGTTGTCACTGTATTTGATTCTGGTGTCCTACATCTTGTATATACATTTTTCTAATTGGGGGAGGGGAAGGGAAATAACAAAATGCTGAAATAAGGATACAAGATGATCCACTGTAACAATGAGATGTACAAGACAGTATGTTGAAAGCTAATTTTACAACTTTGCAGGGGGGTGGTGTTGCAGAAAAGGGAGGGAGGAGTTGGGGAGGTGGGGAAGAAAGGGATGGTAGGGGAAAACAATGCTCCATAGGAAATGGATTTATTACCATGCTTATGTAACTATAACCCCTCTGTACAGTATCTTTACAATAAAAATATATATTAAAAAAGAATAGTCATAGTATAAAATCATAGTATAAAGTATGTATCAATATTATTATTGACAGTAGTGGCTCTTTGCCCTTCAGACTTCAGGTCTAACACCCTGACAAGTTATTTCAGTGGAGAGAACACAAACGCAGCCTCTTTGATATTTCCTTAAGAGCTTAACAACTTGAAGGAAATCAGGCTACTAAGTAGACCACAGGTAAATGGTTCTCTTTTCTACTTTTTCAAAAGAAAACTGAAAGAAAAAATAATACTATCTGTAGCCCTTTGAAAATTATTGCCAATGGCCACCTAATTTTGTAGCAGTCATTGCATTCTGAGCCCAAATCAAAGGATCAACTATAGCCAAGTTCCATAATAACATGCCATTTTAACAATTTATTGGTATGGAAAACTGTGTCCCAAAGAAAACTATTTTTCTGCCAAACCCTGGTGGCTCATGCCTGTAATCCTAGCTACTCAGGAGACTAAGATCAGAGGACTGCAGTTAGAAGCCAGCCTAGGCAGGAAAGTCTGTGAGACTCTTATCTCTAATTAACACCAGAAAATCAAAGTGGCACTGTGGCTCAAGT
>NW_012267347.1:23504-54376 GCF_000151885.1 Dipodomys ordii
AAGGAAGGAAGGAAGGAAGGAAGGAAGGAAGGAAGGAAGGAAGAAAGAAAGAAAAAGAAAGAAAGAAAGAAAGAAAAGGAAAGGAAAGAAAACTTTTTCTTCAGGCTAAAATGAGCTGAGTCTTTTTTTTAATCTTTTCCATCTCCTTTTTAAACTGGAAGACAATTACATTTAGATCATAGCTCCAAAATAAGTACTGATTTTCACAACCTAAATGTTTATCATTTCCAATTCTAAAAATATCAGCCACTGCCTCTTCCTTAAATGTTTAAAATTACTTCTCAAAAGGCCCCTCATTTCACATCTCTGTATCTCTTAACTCTCCCTCCAAGCACAATGCTAAGGAAATCCAATTTTAACATATGGATCTTATATTTGATAATGAATAATATAGCCAAGGACCCAAGAGATATTTTACCTTGTGACAATGGTTATAAGGTGATTGACAGATCCCAGTCTAACAGGGTAGAACACATGCATTCCTCTATATAAATTGTACCCTTTTCTATGATAGAAAGGTGCCGCTAGTAAGAAAAAGTCTGGCATACCACATGTAAAAAGAGCTAATCTTTCTTATGCTTTGGTTTGCCTGAAAGTACCTGGCATACGCACTGGTTCCATTCCACCTGGAAACTCTAAATCTATCAACTTGTAATTTTTCTTGTGTTGTTTCTTTGGACAGTTTCCTCCTATTCATTTTTTAAATCAGTTTTCTCTGTTTGAAACTCAGTTTTTCAGATATTGGACTTCTCAGATTTGGGCTGATTTCTTCTTAAAAAATATCTTCCCATTTACTAAATTCTTTCTTAGTTTGACTTTTGTTTCCCATTTCTGAGTATTCTCTCTACCTTTTTATTTTGAAGCATCCTGTTCTTGTTTTAGGATGCAATGTCTCCTTAATTCTAAATCTACTTTTATTTTTTCATGTTATCTTTCTATCCCAGTGCTGTTTCTGTTTTCTTCAACTTCCTTCCTCCATTTACTTACTTTTCTTTTTTTCTGTTTTAAGTTGGGAATTTTCCTCAACTCCACAAAAAAAACCTCCTTTTTTGGCTGCCTGTCTATATGTAGATTCATGGAAGAACTGTGCAGGGGCAATTGCCTGGAAGTCTTCACTAACACTAACTAATGAACTTCATTGTAAGATCACCAGGAGATAAACTAGGCCGAAAGTTCAATAGGTTAAGTCCTGGAGATCTTTTCTTTGAGACTGACTTCTCTAGAGAAAAATCTTTCCACAATTAATTTTCTAGAAACAGAAAGGAGCTTTAGAGTCCCACCAGTTGTGTGAATATTCTTAAGATCTTTTTTTACAAGGAGGAAGGTGCATGGTACTAGGGTTTGAATTTAGGGACTTACCATGTTAGGCAGTTATTCTATTTCTCGAGCCCAGCCTTCAGCCCTTTCGGCTTCCATTCCTTTTCAGATAAGGTCTGGTACGAATTTCCTGTACTATCCTCAGCATTAAAAGTCCTTCCTATGCCTCCTATAGAGCTAGAGTTACAAGTGTAAGCTACTACATCCAGCCCCTTAAGATTTTTTTTTAATATTGTGACAACTCACGTCTCACTCTTGGCTTGTGTGACAACTAATACCTCTGTATCCTGAGCCTTTCCAGAAAATTGTGACAGCACTTAGCTTGCTTGCTATCAATATTCCTTCCTGCTAAAACTTGGAAAAAATTATATTAAGTGAAGTAAGCCAGGCCCAAAGAAACATAGGTCCCATGGTTTCCCTTATTTGTAATATCTAGTATATGTATGAGTCAAGCAGAAAAGGTCAGATAATGTGATGTCAGGAAAATGAACCATTAGATGTGTATTTTAATGTTTTTTTCTTTCATGCATGTGTTTCTAACGCATTTATAAGATTATCTCTTTGTTGCTTTGTATGTCCCTCCCCCACAGTATAACCCCTGCTTTCACTATATTTGATGTCAGTATAACTTGTGGAGGAGATGGGGAAAAACCAGTTGTTTAAGGATACAGGTGGACCTGTTGCAACAATGAGAAGTACAAGTAGTCATGTCCAAAACGAACTTTACAACGTCGGTGCGGGGGGGGGGGGGGGAAGGAGGGGAAGGAGAAGGATTGGGATTGGGGGGGAGGGGGGAGGCTGGGAAGGGATGTGAAGGGTAAACAAAGGAGGAGGCTGCAATGCTTGGTAAGAAATGTACGCATTATCCTGCCCATGTAATTGTAACTCCTCTGTACAGCATGTTCACAAATAAAATAAAATTTAAATTAAAAAAAATATATTCCTTCCTGCTGACACTAGACCCAAAGAAGCTGCCTTTTTGCTCCATTGAGGACATCAATATCATTCTGTCTTTCAAAGGGTTATTGAAATCTCTTTATTGGCTATTTCTACTCCCATTCTCTCTGTTCAACTGGTCATTTCAGTGGAGTTTCAGAGGGAGAGGAGAAAATAGGCTCTAGAACTATTCTCTAACATTGGGAAGTGTAGGGGGATGGTCCTCTGAGAAAATACAAATATGATGTTCTACATCAGCTTAGTGATGTTAAAACCTGACAGAAGCAGCTTCTTTTCTCCTCAGATACTAGGGGCTAAGGTGAATGTAACTGCAGGAGACCATTCCAATGGTACCAGGTAGATGACAAGGACTAGGCAGATGTTCAAGATGGAGAGAGGCAGCTGGACCTGGTGCTGTGTTGGATATGAGATAGGAAGAACAATGAGGATTCAAGAGGGAGGCTTCTAGAAGGTTTATGCAACTGCATACTCAGTCCTGGGTCAGGGTAACTGGAATATAACTAGACTTTTGGAAGGAGATTAAAAGCTTGATAGAACTAGATTTATGAAGGAAGATTAAGAGCTTGATTTTGGTGGCATATGTCAGTAATCCCAGTTCTTGGGAGACTAATACTAGAGAATTGGGAAATTTAGTCCAGCCTAAACTACATACACAGTCTGTCTCAAAAAAGAAGAAAAAAATTTGTTTTGATGATTTTGACACGCCTTTGAGAAATCCAAGAAGAGATGTCTTGAAAGTAATGGGTATGGGGCTGGGAAGGTGGCTCAGTGGTAGAGCGCTTGCCTTGCATGCCTGAGGCCCTGGGTTCGATTCCTCAGCACTACATAAGCAAAAAGAAAAAGCTGGAAGTGGTGCAGTGGCTCAAGTGGTAGAGTGCTAGCCTTGAGCTGAAGAGCTGAGAGACAGCACCCAGGCCCCAGAGTTCAGGCCCCACAACCAGACCCAAAAAAACAAAAAAGTAATGGGTATGTAACTAGAATTAGGGATCAGAAAAAAAAAAGATCTAAGCCAGAAATATGAAGTGCTCTGGATTGTCCTTGGACACTGATAATTGCAAATGTACCCAAGATTGGCATTGGTCGGCCATCTAAGGGTTAGAGAAAATTAATTGAGTACATGACAGGACAGACATGTATGTTTGGGATTTTAATTTGAAGGATCAAATACCCAGCTAGCATGTAGGGCAGAAATGAAAGGGGTCTTCATATATTTTCTTCAGACAAAAATCAACCTAAGAGCCAGGCACCAGTGGCTCATGCCTGTAATTGTGGAGGATTACTCAGGAGGCTAAGATCTAGAGATCATGGTTCAAAGCCAGACAAAGCAGAAAAGTCTCCTGTGAGACTCTTATCTCCTATTAACCACTCAAAAACCAGAAATGAAACTGTGGCTCAAAGTGGTAGAGCACTAGCCTTGAGCAAAATAGCTCAGAGAAAACTCACAGGCCCTGAGTTCAGGCCTCACAACTGACCCAAAAAAACTTATTGCTTTTCCTTTGCCCCAATTTTCCCATCTAACACTTTATTATTCAAGCCTCTTTTGACCCCTCCTCTGCCATGACCACCCTAAATACACACACACACACACACACACACACACACACACACATACATACACACACACACACACAGAGTCAGATACAGATACAGATCAACATGAGTCTCCCAAAATAAGATAGGTGCTTTCTTCTGAATTCCTCCTACTCTTCATTCATGACTCAATTTCAGCACCTGATGTACTGGATTATAATAATCTCTTCACTGATCTTTCCCCAGTTCATTCTCTCAGTAGGACTATTTCTGGGGACCCATTGAACTATCTCTTTTATTCAGAACATCTGATATATAATTGATAATATTTTTTGGGGGGGGTCCGGTCATGGGGCCTGAACTCTGGGCCTGGGCGTTGTCCCTCAGCTCTTCAGCTCAAGGCTAGCGCTCTACCACTTGAGCCACAGCGCCACTTCTGGCTTTTTTCTTTTTGCTTATGTGGTGCTGAGGAATCGAACCCAGGGCATCAGGTATGCAATGCAAGTGCTCTACCACTGAGCCACCTTCCCAGCCCTTGATAATATTTTTGAACAGATGACATTGCAAAATTTCTAACAAATTTAGTCATCTGCCTTAATGCAGTGAATGAGAGGGGGAATGTATTAGTACCTCACTGTTACTATAAAATATTATAGTATCTTACTGGACTAAAATTATATAAATTGATTCTCATTTGGTTCTAGAAGCCAGAAGTCTAAAATAGTTTGCAAGGATTCATTCCTTCACGGGAAAGATCAATTTTCTTCATGCAAATAGTTTCTATGGGTTGCTTAGATCCTTCAGCTTTCTGACCCTTCTTTTATCATTAAAACCAGCAGCAATATATCTTCAAATCTCTGTTTCAGTTATCATATTGCCTTCATTCTTTTCTAACCTTACTTCCTCATTCCTGTGTGGGTGCGTTGCGGTGCTGATGCGTGGGGGGGGGGGTAGTATGTGCCAGTTCTAGGGCTTCAACTCAGTGCCTAGGGAGTATCCCTGCGCCTTTTTGCTCAAGGCTAATGCTCTACCATTTGAGTCACAGCTTCACTTTGGGCATTTTTTTTCTTTGTGGTGGTTAATTGGAGATCAAGAGTCTTACCAACCACCCAGGCTTGTTTGAACCTAAGTAGCTAGGATTACAGGCATGAGCTACTGACATCAGGCTACTTCCTCATACTCATAAGGAGCCTTGTGATTGAACTGGATCTGCCTGGATAATCCAAGAAAATCTCCTATCACAAGATTCTTAATCATATCTGCAAAGTCCCTGTTGCTCCTGTAAGGTAACAAGAGAATTTATTTTATTTCAGAGGAAAGTTTGACAGGTAGCAAGCAGTTCATTAATTTTATAAGAGAGGAATAATAATTAAAGGGAGAAGTTCACTAATTAACTAGAAATATCATTTATATTGTCTGATGCAAAACGTAAGATTTACTCTTTACCAGAAAGATCATTTCTGCCAAGATAACTAAATTTCACCAATAAATATTAAACCTCAAGGAGGTTACCTTGGAAATGTAATACATTCCAACGAAATAATTATTGCCTCAAACTGAATAAATATCCCTGTAAGAAAGTATTTTATTATTTTTATTTTTATTTTTTTATTGTGAAAATACTGTACAGAGGGATTACAATTACATGGGCAAGATAATGAGTACATTTCTTATCAAGCATTGTAGCCTCCTCCTTCGTTTCCCCTTCCCATCCCTTCCCATCCTCTCCCCCACCCACCCCCCAATATATAGATAACAAATATCAATTCATTATGTTGTCACCACACCTCTTTTTTAAGCTACAACAGCAATGAGTTAAGATAGACAATCATTAAACTTCCCTCAAAATGACTTTTATCCATTAACAAAGGAAATAGGATGTTAACTATCCTGATAATATGCCAAAGACTAAGCAACAAGATCCAGATGCAGTTCTAAAAAAGAGAAACACCAAGACAGCAGGAATAACCACTACATGAAGAAGTTAGCCTTTCCACACACCTCTTTCCTCTTTGAACAGGAACATACTCTTTGATGTACAAGTGTGTAATGCACTTAATATGACTGGCTCTGATCAATTGGTTAAAACTTAAATGTATTATTCCTCAAATGTCACTTATATTTACAGAAATTTAAATGTAGACAAGTTAATTGATATATTTCTACTTATATCAATACCTATAGATTACATGCAATACAAAGCTCCCATCCATTATAAACCCGATATTTCTGGATACCTAGCCCAGAAGACACATATTTATCTCTCACTCCTTCCATAAATGCTGGGAACTTGATTTTATAGGCTCCAGATTCCTACTTACACATCTGGAAACCCATATGATTTACTATGGTGTTGTTACAATCCCATATACATGGTTTCATAAAGGCACACTCCATCCACATGAGCTGCCCAGAATCCCTACACAAATCTCCCAGTTGTATATATTTCAAGTTTCTCACAACTGACCTCCCATTAGCAATTTCATAAGCAAATCTGGGATCTATCACTGATCTTGATATATGGCACTCTTGTTGGTCAGTAAAGCCTCATTCATAGTCATGACATCATTGTTTCCATAGAAACATCATTACATTTTCAAAGGAGAAGAAATAAGGGAGTCTCATAAAAGATAAAACCCAAACATTTGGGGGGAGGCTGGGAAGGGATGTGAAGGGTAAACAAAGGAGGAGGCTGCAATGCTTGGTAAGAAATGCACGCATTATCCTGCCCATGTAATTGTAACTCCTCTGTACAGTATGTTCACAAATAAAATAAAATTAAATTTAAAAAAAACCCAAACATTTTAATCAAAATAAGTAAACTGTTGGCTAATGTGCTTTCCCAACGATATGTTAGTTTCTTGGAAGAAAAACAAAATGTAGATTTTTAAAACTTCAAATAAATAGGGAATAAATGCATTAGAAAATGTAAGGGCTAAATTTCCTTCTAAAATATAGTGTACTCTATCACATGTAATCCACATTTAAGTTAAGGATTTTAATTCTTTTTAAAACAAGATCCACAAGGGCTGGGAAGGTGGCTCAGTGGTAGAGCAGTTGCCTTGCATGCCTGAGGCCCTGGGTTTGATTCCTCAGCACCACATAAGCAAAAAAAAAAAAAAAAAAAAAACAAGATCCACAACTCTACCACTGACATGACAATGTTTTAATGCTTTTTAAACTCTTAATGAGTTTTGATTTTGTGTATTTATATACTGTAAACTTAACACAGTGGGCAGTGAAAGTAATTTTAATAACCTTTTTTTAGCAATTCAACTAAGCAAAATAATCTCAGGTAGAGTTAAATGACTATAAACAAATTACAATCACGTAAATACTGAGTGTATTTATGAAATTGTGAATTTATGAACAGTGAATAAATAGTAAGATTAAACTATTATATATGATTTGGACAAAACATCCTAAGATTGCCTATTGAAACATAATCTCTTATGTCTGTATTATCAGAAGTAGACCACTATGGTAATAGAAAGAAATCAGTCCTTTCTTTCAAGTGTTTATAATTGATAGTCTGATTTACAACAGCAGAAACATCTTAGGAATGCTTTTCTAGACCCAGGATAGTCCTTTAAAAGAGTGGAAATGTTCAAATCAGTCACCCAAAAGTAATTTGACTCTGAAAAGACAAGAATATGATTGGGGTGTGGTCATGAAGATAACACATATGTACAAACACATGATCTTCCCTGAGGGAAAGGGCCCTATATTAGGCAGGGTTTCCAAACCAAGCTGTCGCTAATACCACTGTGAACCCCCTCCCCGCATAAGACCTTGTCCCAGCCTTAACATTATCCCAGCCTTAACATTATCCCTTTGTTAGTGATTTTATATCTAATCCACTAGGTTTATATAAGTACTTAAATCCAGTACTTAATGATATCAAATGCTTTATTTTAAAAAAAATTTTACCTATGTGTTTGGAGACACACTTAGCCTCCCTGAAAATCCACATGTAAGGGGAAAGGAATGTTAAAAACATGAAGATGGCATGGAACCATCACTCCATCCTATAAGAGGTCAAATTAGCACCATGTTGGTGATTTCCACTGAACACTTCAAGGGCTTGGCCAATGGGAAGATACAAACATCTGGAATGGAGTTAGTCTAGGGGAAAAAGACACATGTAATCACAAAAGACCACTTAGGTGTCAATATGGGAAATAAGCCAAGGTAAGAGAGGAGAGCTGAGAGAAGTAGTTTTGGATTCCATGGAAGGCAAAGATTTCAGAGATATGTGGATGGAGCTCCACACATGCCTCCCACCAGCTGAGCTGTTCTTAAGTCTTCCCTAACTGCCACTACTACCATCTACATCCCACTCATATTAATGACAGGGGTTAGGAGACACTGCTTGTAGACTGGCATACAAAAAAATTATAAAGATATAAGAAGGCCTTCTTCCCTCCTAAGCAGGCTGCAGGTATTTCTCATATCCCACAGTAATTAGGGAATGGGTATTTTTTAATGGTGGTTCCTGGTCTCATGGGGCCTGCTGACATTCCACTGTAAAACAATGATTAGAAGTTCACCAGAAAGGGAAGGAAGGAGGGGAATATGAGGGCGGGGGGAGACTGGGCAGTAAGAACATGTGTAGTAAACTCTAGATAGCCACCTAACGTTAAGGAAATGCAACCAGCCCTGTGCTGGAGGAAATGAGCATTTTCCTCCAGGGGAGTAGTTTCTCAAAATTTAACCAAAGAACAGTTCATGGACAATTTTTAAAAATAACCAAAACAGGCAATAAATCTGACACATTTGATCAGCAGAATTGTTTAAAAGGAGAAATATTCTCTTTGAAATTTGGATAAGAAAAAGAAATGATGGTTACTGAAAAAAAGTGATTTTTTTCCTCTCAGTACCAGGGTTTGAGTTTGAACTCAAGGCCCTACACACACTTAGCTTGCTTGCTCATAGCTAGTGTTCTCTCACTTGAGCCATATCTCCAACCCAGCGTTTTGCTGGTTACTTTCGAGATGAAGTCTTACAAATTTTTCTGCCTAGACTAGCTTAAAAGAACTGACTTCTGAATGAAGGGCACATTCACAGAAGCTCTAAGTATTTGGTTCAAGAAGTCAGGGTCAAAAAATAAAAAATCAAAGTTCCTAGTACTCTAAGATCAGATGAAATGTATAAGGGATTTTGACTCCTAAAAAATGACTTATGTCCCTTGCCCATGTAATTGTAATCCCTCTGTACAGTATTTTCACAATAAAAAAAAAAAGAAATGACTTTTGTATCATCAACTACTCTATCTACTCCCCCCACCCCACACCCCTTTCCTTGTATAGTCTGGAGAACAAGTCCAGGGCCTGCATGTCAGGTAAGCACTCTACTACATCTACATCCTCAGTCCTACCACTCTATGCTTAAGAGACAACAAATCTTACTCCATAAAGAAGCCACACATTTGTGTGTGAATTCGCAAACTTGTGAATGTGCCTAGAATAAGAATAACAATATGTGTAGGTGTGCGTGACAGTGTGCATGTGCGTAAGAGAGGAAGAAGGGGATCAAAGTGTGGAAAGGGAAGCAAATGTGGCCAAGGAAGGTCAGTGATGCTGGCATTCAAGGACAGTCAATTTACACAGGGAGGCCAGAAAGGAAGTGGTAAATTAAACAGCATCTACAACTGTGCCAACAACTAAAAATCCCAAGGACTCACAAGCAGTTGGAATGTTATAAAGACCTTTACAAAATGAATAAAATCCATTAGAAGATTAAGTTACCAACATATCCCCAAAATCATCAGGCAAATACACTGGCATGTATCAGATGTATGTTCATGGTCAGACTGTATGCAGTGGACGTTTGGTTCTGTCTCTTCACCTCTACTTCAGTTGACCCAATTCTTACTTATCTGATTGCTCAGGCAGAAAATAATCACTGGCATAGTTTGTGTGTGTGTGTGTGTGTGTGTGTTATGTTCCTCTTGGCATACAGTGAGTTCACAATGCTACAGAAGTAGTTCTTAAATGATTCACTTGACCTTGCTTGTTCGAGGCCACTGACTATAACTCTCACCTTAGCCAGGACTTCTTTTCCAGTCTATACCCTATATACAGCAATGCTTGTTGAGGAGAGAGGAAATCAGAGAATGTGACTACCACAGAACCACTTGTTACCCATCTTGTAAAAAGAAATATTCTTTATCAGTACATAATCTGCACCTGAAATGTAGCCCTCTATGCCAGGCATTCAGGTTGCTAGGTATCAAACAGAAGAAGCTATGGGAGAAAAGAAATAGCCTAAGAAAGGATCTGAGAAAACTGTCTTCTGTTTGGCCAGTGTCTATTGAAGCAGGCAAGTAAGGGGAAATGCAGACTCTGGCTCGCCAAGGAAAAGCATTAACATTAATAAGTTTCCAGAACCAGGATGTGGTGGCCCAAACCTGTAATTCCAGCACTCAGAAGGCTGAGGCAGGAAGGCAGGAAGATTAATAGTGTAAGGCAACTGGACTATATAGTGAGGCCTTAAAAAAAAAAAGAAAGAAAAAAGAAAAAGCTCCCAGAGATAGGGGGAAAACAATCTATAATACAACTCAGGAACCAACCTTAAAATAAAATGCTTCTGGTCAGGCACAGTGGCTCACACTTGTAACCCTGGTTACTCAAAAGATGGAGATTAGAAAGATCACCAATCCAAGCCAGACCAGACCAAAAGTTTGAAAGACCCAATGTCAACCAATGAAAGAAAGATGGACATAGTGGTGAACACATGTCACTGTAACTATATGAAAATCATAAACAGAGGATCTTGGTCCAGGTTAGTCTGGGCATAAATGCAAGACCTTATATGAAAAATAACAAAAAGTGAAAAAAACTGACAAAAAGCAAAAAGGGGCTAAGAGTCTGACTCAAGTGATAGAGTACCTGCCTCACAAGCACAAGGCCAAAATACTACTCAAGGTCATCTTTGAGGCCTTTTATTTTAGAACAGCCTGACAGATGCTAATTAACCCTCCTGATTCCACAGTCCCCAGAGAGATGTAAATGTGTTAACTGATGAGCACATTCAAATCCATACTATTTCTGGAGCTCACCAGCTTTTTCAAAGGCTTTTGAAGAAAAGCATTTGACAGTATCATAGAATATCCAAACTGAAATAGACTACAAAAAACATCTTAAGAGAGGAAGTAGGAATAAAAGAAAGATCTGGAGATCCGGCTTAGAAAAAGATCTAGATCCAAATCCCAGATCAGGCATCTACCATTTGTGTGAACCTGAGGAAGTCACTTCAATCATCTAAGCCACAGTCTTTGTATCTTCAAAAAGAGGCCTACCACCACCCACACGGCAGACTGCAGTGGTAAAACACACTGCTGTTTCCCATCTACAATGACCTATACTTATAGCAAAATTTATAATATTCTATAAATTACAGCACACTATAAAATACTATAGTTCATAAGTCAGAGCACTCTATCTTGTGCCCATTTCTTTGTTCTCACTCACCAGATTCCCCTCCTCTTGTGACAACTTTAATCTCTTTAAACATATCTATGTTTAAAGGTTTCACACCGTTACCAGTGAGCAAAGGGGTAAGTGAAACCAGTTTTCCAGCTCTTCCTATCTCAGCTCTTTCTTCATCTAACTATCTCACTGCTTTGCCTTTGAAACATTCTCATCTTTGTCCAGCAGACTTCTCAGCTCCTCTATTCTTTGCCCCAATATGCACACTTCCTTGAAGCCTACTTCTGGCCAGACAGAGACTCTCATGTCTTCCCATTCCCACAATGATAGCCATGTCTTTACCCACCAGTGATATCCTCCCAAACTGCTCCTGGCCACCAGGAATTCCTGCCTTATATTCTATTCTATGTTCTAGAAACTTCAGCTCTCAATACAAGAAGACCTCACAGTTACAAAAAGTGAACATTCAATGGGACTTACTCTACAGACACTTACCAACAACCTGTTGTGATCAAAACCTAGTATGAGATGATAAGAATGAAGCACAGACCCAAAATTTAGAGACCATGTCATAAATATTTCACACCTCAGCAGAGTCTCCTATTAGAATAAAGATGATCACTCAATGTATATCATATGGGGAGACGTCCCACATCTCTCTGGCAGTATAACAAGAAGGAAAGACGCAGGAGGGCTACTAGAGTTTTCCCAAAGCAGTAAGTGATCCAAGATAAAGGGAACAGGCAAAGCTCCAAGATATCTGACAAGCTGAGGGGAAGTGAAAAGAAGGGTAGTTTGGGGATTCACAAACCTAGGAAAAATTCTTTTATCTGTGCTGGGATAAAAAGGAGGACTAACACATATTAGAAGTAGAATGGTAGTCCTGACTTGTGGTGCAGGGCTAAGGCTGGTTTTACATAGTCTTCATATGCCAAGGGAAATTAGCTGCATATCCAGTTAGGTTTTGGTGGTGGCAAGTATGTTTTTAAGGTGCCAGTATTAGGGCTTGAACTCAAGGTCTGACGTTCTTGCTTAGCTTTTTTCCACTCATTATGGTGTTCTATCACTTTGGCCATGCTTCCATTTCAAGCATTTTTGCTAATTAACTGGAGATAAGAGCCTCATGGACTTTTCTGCCCAAGCTAGCTTTGAACCAGAATCCTCAGATCTCAGCTTCATAAATAGCTAGGATTACATGCATGAGCCACCAGCACCTGAATTCAATTCATTTAAAAATATGCAAGCAGGGAAGTGGCGCTGTAGCTCAAGTGGTAGAGCGCTCGCCTTGAGCTGAAGAGCTGAGGGACAGCGCCCAGGCCCAGAGTTCAAGCCCCACGACCGACAAAAAAAAAAAAAAAACAAAGGTGTATGACTTTTTACGCATTATCCTGCCCATGCAATTGTAACCCCTCTGTACAGTATTTTCACAAATAAAATAAAAAAAAAACCTGCAAGTAGAAAATGGTTTGGAAAGGGAGGCAGAAAATCATGGATAATGATAGAGGAGATGTGACTGGAATGCATTGTAAATACATGTGTGGAAAGGTAATGATGAATCCTAATATAAGCTATTAAAAATGTATACATAGCTAAGAACAACTCTTTTTAAGATTTTTCAGAGTTTAATGAGAAATTAAAATTAAAAAAAATGCAAGCAGGAAAAAGTCTAACATGAATATCTTCTGTCTCACTCTGAGGACTGTGCACAGCTACTTTGGCTCTTGGATAGGATAGTACTGTCCTATTCAACCTTTACCTTGCCTTAGTCTCTCACTCCCTATGACTATGACAGGGCTTCTGTAACCCTCCTCTGGGAGGAGACAACACACCCTTCCCTGCCCTTTCACTGTACAGTTTAAGCACAGTAGTGAAAAGGGCACAAAATAGATCTGTCTAGCACATGCTGCTGCTGCTTCATTGCTAGTAAATATTGGAAAAAGAAGATATCTGTCAGCCAGGCATCAGTGACTCATGCCTGTTATCCTAGCTACTCAGGAGGCTGAGATATGAAGATCATGGTTCAAAGCCAGACTGGGTAGGAAAGTCGGAGAGACCCTTATCTTCAATTACACACACACACACACACACACACACACACACACACACACACACATGCTAAAAAGCCTAAGTGGAGTGGAGCTGTAGCTCAAGTGTCAGAGCCCTAGAACAGCACAGAGGACCAACACCAAAAAAAGCAAAAAATTTAAATTTAAATTTTAAAAAATCTGTTTTAGCTGGGCACCGGTGGCTCACGCCTGTGATCCTAGCTACTCAGGAGGCTGAGATCTGAGGATTGAGGTTCAAAGCCAGCCCAGGCAGGAACATCCATGAGACTCTTATCTCCAATAAAACCACTAGAAAAACCAGAAGTGGTGCTATGGCTCAAGTGGTAGAGCGCTCACCTTGAGCTGAAGAGCGCAGGAACAGTGCCCAAGCCCAGAGTTCAAGTCCCACACCTGACTCAAAAAAAATCTGTCTTGTAGCCTATAGGTAGTCTTTAAAAAATATTATTAATATACATGGTGTGTGTGGGGAGTGAGGGGGTTCATTACACCTATAGGTATTCTTAAGGCCAGTAAAGTGCATATTCTTCTTATGGTGGGACTTATGGTTTATTGTGAGACTAGAGGATTTTCAAAATCTATCTTCTTAGAGTCCTGTACTTTAAAATTGTCATTCTTAGAAAGGCTAACATCAATGATCAGCTAACACAATGAAGAATAATATTCATATAAACAGAAAATTCCAAGTACTATTCCCCTAGTTGCGTGAATAACAGATCTAGTCCCAAAAGCTGGAGAGAACCTCACTGAAGGATATTAGCAATGAATGGGGAAATATTTCCCCTCAGGTGCCTGGCTAAGATGGACTATAGACAATGCTCTGAACAGAGCATGAGGAAACAGACAGAGCATGGATTTGGCAACTCAAGTCCTTGATTCACCATCTCATGACTGTCACTTTCTTTATTCTCCAAAATCATTTTTTCCTTATTTATAAAAGGCCTTGTTAACAGTTATTTATTAGTTCCCCAATGGGTCAATTGCCCAGTGGTGCACACAAGACCAAGGACCCTCTCGTGTGGAGCAAATCTTAAATATTTATACTCAAATGCATTTATCTGATTAGCATTAGTTTTCCTTCTGTAAATTTCATTACAGCAAGGACCAGGTCTATTTTTTTTCTGTTATCTCAACCGTTAACACAATATTGTAGGTTCCAAAATGTGTTAAACAGATGAATAAATGATTAACTAAGCTCCTGATCTTTAAAGTATGAAGTACAATGGACATGTTTGTGATTCTTACTTGACGTGGATGACAAGACAATTAATCTTTTTAGCTGCTGGAAACCATTCTGCTTTCATTAAAGTAACAAAATTGCTGTATTTCAAGGACACCATAAGGAAAAGGACTCTGACAAGCTGCCCTATTTCATGACTCTCTTCATGATCATGCCAAGAAACCCTGCTCATCTATGTTCAAATAGCATACCACTTTATTTTGATCCATAAATGATCACTGTGGGAGCCTGGGCATATAAAACAGTGAGATGTCTATTGGTTAAGCCTGTGGGGTATCTGATGCTGGCCCAGGGAAAGTGGCATCGGACTAGGCCAAGCAAAACACCCTGGGTCCCACCATCCCCCATCTTTGGTTGAACCTGATTCTATATCCAAAAGGCTATGGGCATCAGGAGCCAAAGGAAACTGCAGTAGCCAAAGCCTGGGAGAGCTTGCTCCCCCATGCTGATCCATTCAAGGGAACAAAGATCTGAACTGGTCTGGAGATGGAAAGCCTTTATTCAGGTTTCTAAGGAGATGACTCAGAAGCTGTTACCATAGAAACAGTTGCTATCATCTATTGTCCATCACCCCTTGATAGTAAGGAAAGGGGCGAGGGGCTGTGGTTTGATGGAAAAAGAAACAAGAAGAGTTGGATTCAATTCAAGACAAAAAAACATATTGAGGAGGATCCCTAAAGATGTCAATGGTATTTGTTTCCAGAAGAAATGAATTAGTGACATGACTGTTCATGGTTTGTTGTTATTTGTATGGGTAGAGTGGTACATATAACCTCCACCCATCTATTGACCCTGTCAACTAGGATCATGAGAGAAAACATTCAGATGTGAGGCTCATCAGCATGATTCATAAGCTACAGGGCCCGAAACAGGGAAACTGTCTGACCAATCCTTTCTTCCCTGCTGAAAACTTTGTTCAGGTGAAAAAGGAATACCTGAAATCACTCTGATATATGCTACTACTTCATAACACTCACACTATTAAAGAGTTGGTTTTAATATTAAGAAACAAAAATTACAGACAAATTAGAAATATTCTATAAATTACACATAGAAAAGTATATACATGGGCTGGAAAAGTGGCTCAGTAGAAGATCGCTTGCCTTGCATGCTTAAGGCCCTGGGTTCGATTCCTCAGCAGCACATAAGCAAAAAGAAAAAAGCTGAAAGTGGCACTGTAGCTCAAGTGGTAGAGTGCTAGCCTTGAGCTGAAGAGCTGAGGGACAGTCCAGGCCCAGAGTTCAGGCCCCACAACTGGAACCCCCCAAAAAAATAGAAAAAAGAAAAAGTATATACATACAAAATGCTTAAATAAGGATTTAGGTTGACCCATTGTAACAAGGAGATGTACAACACACTATATTGAAAATGAACTTCCCAATTTTGGGGAGAGGGGCAGTAGGGAGGAGTTGAGGAGGGAAGGGATCGTAGGGAAAAAACAAAGGAGGAGGTAACAATGTTCAATAGGAAATGTACTCATTACCCTACTCATGTAACTGTAACTCCTCTGTACAGTATCTTTACAATAAAAATATATATGAAAAAAGAAAAGTATATACATAGCAGAAGAGCTAGTGGACTTAGCATCCAGTCAAATCAGAATTTGCTTGGATACTTTATATGCCTGAGCCTCAGTTATCCCATCTATTCCAATGGGGCAGCTACTGCAAGGCTATGTCACATGGGATAAACCCCTAAATAGAACTATGCTATCACTTGCCAAACACTGTAGCATGTTACCTAAAATGCCCTAACCACTATTAACAAAAGGCTTTGGATTTCATCAGTCCAGGCAGAACCATTATAAACACTTTTGTGTCATGTGGCATTCTATTTAAGCAGTGTACATTCATCCATTACTGTGATATTAAACTTGTGGAAGAGGAGATTCACTATTTGCCCACCTGCCTCATCAAAGCCATCAGATCATATGTAGCCACCAAGTCAGACAGTAAGAATCATTTTTCCCAAAACAGTCTTGGGGACTCAGATTTCAAAAGAAACCAAGATGCCGAAGTCATGGGGAAGGTTCTCTGGAAATAGTTGGGATGGAAAGAAAATATTTTGGAGGTGAAACAAAAAATAAATCTTACAGGTACCTTGTCAAACTCAGTATAGAAAGTTTTGGAGTAGTGAAATATTCTGGAAACAAAAGGAATAGAAATAATACTGCTGCTACTCAAGTCTGAAGTTTCTTCCATATCTTTCACATCCTTTATAAAGACAACAATCTTGAAATCTCTCTTATGAAACAAATACTCACAAAGCTGCCCAGAGGGACTATACCACCCTATGTCTGCTCCAGGAAAGGTTACTCAATCCTGGATACTCCAGGAGTAAGACAATGAAGGCCTTCAGGTGCTACTAGATGAGAACAGAAGAAAGAAAATGCAGTTCAGTTTCTCTGGTTCTTCAAAACTTCCTTATTTATGTTTTTCTTTCAAGTGACACTGCTCTGCATTGTTGGGATACTCTTAGATCAGAAGCATCTGGCTTGAGAATTAAATAGGAACAGTTATGAAAGACAGACATAGAGAGCAAGTGACTTTCCAACCATGGAATCACATCATAGGAATGCATATGTTTAAGATGCTGAAAAACTTTTTCCAAAGTGTTCTGTTTTGCATGTCTACCAGCAAGTGTGTGAACATTCTGATTCCCTGATATCCTCACTGACACTAAGAACAGTATTACTTCTTACAGTATTACATGTTAATTACTATCAGCATGCCATCATTTATCCTTGTGTACACTAATTTCCTTAGATACACCAAAAGGGCTAGTGCAGCAAGAATTTACATTTTTGCTAAGAATTCTAAATACTTGTACCATAACTTCCAGCACCAAGGTAAGACATCTAGAAGGAGTGCTGAAATGTTTCTGACAAACTCTTTATTAAGGATTTGTTAGCAATATCCAATGGCCATCTCCAGTTCAGCTTTCATCCTCTGTTCCATCCCCACCTGTGTATTTGCCTGTCTCTTCACTAGATCATAAGACTTCTTTTTTGTTTTGTTTGTTTGTTTGTTTTGGGTTTTTGTTGTTGGTGTTTTCCCAGTCTTGGAGCTTGAACTCAGGGCTTGGATACTGTTCCTGAGCCTCTTTATGCTCAAGGCTAGCACTCTATCCTTGATCTGCAGCACCACTTTTGGCTTTTTCTGAATAGTTTATCGGAGATAAGAGTCTCATGGATTTTCTATCTGGGCTGGCTTTGAACTGAGATCCTCAGATCTCAGCCTCTTGAGTAGCTAGGATTACAGGTGTGAGCCACTGGTGCCTGGCTCCTGTAAGATGTTTAATGACAGAACTGAAATATGTCTTGTTTCTCCTATGTATCTCCATGCTCAACACATATCAGGAGCTCAAATCATGGATTTTAAAGGGAATCTGACCCACATGTGTCACAGAACACTTATCTATCCTCACATGTAGGAAAAATTCACTCCATTCTCTGTTGGAAGATTTTCTTTTCTTTGCTCTTAGAATTCTAGCCACAAAGCATCTGACTTTCTGTCTTCATTAAGGGGTCAGCACTAACCAATTCTACCTTTTCTCTCTATCTTAATGTTAACATAAACAAAAGACTTTAAAGGAGATAGTGGGAGCTAAGTGCATTCTTTTAAAACTTTCAATTTAAGGAGAAACACAAACTTTTATCCATCATCAACTAACATCATTAAAATAGCCCATCTGAGATTTTAGAGGAATTACTAACTCCACTGCCAAAAAGAATGACATCTGACACACCCAAAAATCAAGCTAGCATTTTAACCTACACAGATGTTCTCAATATCTCCCATTTCTTTACCAAACTTGATTAGTTGACAGAATTTAAAAACATCTCATTCACAATGCACTGCCAAAAAGCAGCTACGAATGGACATCAAGGTTGCTTCCAGTTTTGCCTACTATAGTTAAAGCTGTTATGAACATTTATGTTCAGGCCTTTGATACACATATGCTTTCTTTTCTCTTGGGTAAATATCTAGAGGTGGAATGATTGGCTCATAAGGTGAGTATATGTTTAATATTTTAAGAAACTGACAAAGCTTATGAAGTGCCATTGCCATTCTCCATTTCCACCAACAGTGCCTGGAAATTCCAGTACCCCAACATCTTTATCCACATTTGATATGGTCAGTCTTTTCAATTTTTAGCCATTCTTACAATAGTTATATAGTAGTATTTCATTATAGTTTGACTTGCATTCCTTCCTGCCCCCCACCCATGACAAACAGTTCTGAGTATCTGTTTATATGCTTTATTTGTCAATTCTACATCTCAGGTGAAGAATCTGTTAAGGTCTGGCTTACTTTTCAATTGTTTTCTTAGAGTGCTGGGAGTCATATATGTGTGTATATACACATATATACATACATATATACACATATGTATATACATACATGTATATATATACATATATATGTATATGTACACCCTAGACACAAGTCTTTCCGGCAGAAATGTCTATAGTGATTGCCTCCCTTAAGCTAAAAATAAAACATTCTGCTGATTTACTTTCTTTTCTTACTTACCCTACCCTTCTTTCCTGCTCTATCACCCTTTCTGGTCAAAGTTGGTAAGAAGCAAGATATCCTCTCATAACTCTGTCATATATCCATAAGAAATTAACATAAGCCTGTTTCTTATCTAAAGAGGAGAAACTTCAAGTTCACTGCTTCTCAACTGGGAGTGGTTTTGCATACCAACCCTGTGATACCTAGTCACATATGGAACATTTTTCTTTGTCACATCCAGGCAGGTGAGCAGCTGGTATCTAGAAGGCAGAGGCCAAGGATTCTGCTAAACAAAGGCATGAGACAGCTCCTACAATGAAGAATTATCTGGAAACACTGTCAAATTGATTTGCAGATACTTTTTTGATAAGGCAATATAATGCAATAGAAATAATACTGATGGGAGACCTTGTGTTTCTTCCTATTTCTGTTACTAGCTTTAGACAAAGTACTTAATCTCTTTAGATAAAGTACTTAATTCCTCCTAAGTAAAATACAAGGACTAATCTAAATGATCTCCAAATTCTCCACTAGTGACACTGTTTATTCTAAACCACATAGTGCTTGGAACAGCTATTAAAATTACCTTAGGTTCTATGCATAGTGACAGTTTCACAAGATGGTGACCAAGGGACCAGTCATGGGAATGTCTCATAGAGGAGTGTAGAAGTCAGCTGCTGGTGAAGTTAGCTCCTAGACTTGCCCAGCAGACTTAGATCCAGTGGTTCCGTAAGTAGATTCTGTCTCATCAATCTAATAGTACCTTTGGTATATATGCTCTGTCCTCCATTCCAACTATACTGGTTCTACTTCAGCTACATAACATGAACTCAGGAGCAACTTCACTTTCACAGCAGAGCAGGTAAAACAGAACAGGGCCAATCACCAACCAGAAGTGACTTAGTGTCTTTGAAAAGAGCTCTGAGAGGAGGAAAGTAACCTCATTGTAGAACCTTAGGCTGACTTTCATCAAACAAGACCCCACAAAGGACCCAGGCAATACAAACCCTGAATCCCAATTAAGTTTCTGCCACTGATACCCTCTTTGAAGGAAAGGAGATTCTCCAATTCTTTTTTTTTGGTGGGGGGGTCTGGTCGTGGGGCCTGAACTCTGGGCCTGGGAGCTGTCCCTCAGCTCTTCAGCTCAAGGCTAGTGCTCTAACACTTGAGCCACAGCACCACTTCTGGATTTTTTCTTTTGCTTATGTGGTGCTGAGGAATCGAACCTAGGGCCTCATGAATGCAAGGCAGCACTCTACCACTGAGCCACCTTCCCAGCCCCAGAGATTCTTCAATTCTTATAGCAGCTGTTTGCAGGTTAAATGAGGTTGAAAATTGCTCTCATGGGTCTCTGCAAGAATGAACAGACAACTAACATCTCAGACTGCTCATGGGTAAAGTTCAATTTCAAACTGACTAAAAATTAGAAAAATTAATTAAGAATATTTAGCAGGAACATCTGCCTCTCATAAGTAATTCCAAGAGCTTCCCCTTGGCATACCTTCTGAAAGCATCCTCACTTCTGCCTTAGCTGAAGGGCTGAGAGGAGCGAGGCAGGCCCCTGGTTGGGGGGTGGGGGGGAAGGGGGCTTTTTGTTCTTCAACACAGACTGAAAAGAAGACATTGTGTACTTCTCCCTGGTTCTCTCTCCAACAAGGTGAGAGTGGTCACACTGGCACCCACCTCCATCTCTCTCCCTACTATTCTTCTGCAAAGGGAAAAGTGGAGTTCCCACCTGCATATCCATAGGAAGAGGGAAAGAACGTAAAGGGACAGTGAATGGAGATGTAAATATCTTGGTCTCTGGGTGGAAATGTTTTTTTCCATCACAGCCCATGCCTACTTCCCTTCATCATTGCTTGTCTTACCTGCCTCTTTCTATCAACTTACCAGGGCCCCTCAGAGCCGCCTTTCTCCTCTAGCAGAAACCTCACTCCTTTTACACTCTCTGTACCCTGACTGCCACAACCACTCTCACCTGATCCTTTGAAGGAATGCTGCTGTAGCCTTTTGTCAACCAGGATGTCAGACACATCCTGGTGATCACATCACATCAAGCTGAGAGCACTATTTGCTCATCATCTGCTTAAAGATTGACAGAGTGAGTTCCACTAGAGATGATGGTAACTTCATGTTTAATCAAATTCCTGCTCTGCCTGCTCTGTCTGTGTGTCTGTGTGTGTGTGCGCACGCACACATGCACGCGCATGGATGCGCACACGCGCACACACACACACACACACAAATTAGTATATGGGGTAGAGAGGAGAACCCAAAACAACATGTAAATAAATTCTTCTTCCTTAGAAAAAACATTAAATTCATTTTTCCCCATCTGCATTTGCTTACCCTCTTCCTTTCTAAAGACTAGTTCACAATGAAAGCTAGCTGGAGGTTTCATGTTCACTGCTAAACTGGAAGACTTAAGAAATTACTTCTCTAATAATATTGAGTCTTTGCCCCAGTGGTCCTCTGAGCTGCTATACCCCTCAATTCTTAAAAACTGACAGTTATACTATTTCTAGATGACAAATGACATCCTTAATCTATTTTATTTTTCTCATGCTTTTTGTGGTGAGGCATGTGGAAAGGCTAGGACGCAAACTAGCAGTTGGGGTTGTCATGCAGTCACAATAAGATACTGGCTAGGGCTTCACTCTTTGAAGGCTTCCTAGGCTGGACAGCCAGGATGGCTCACTCACAGGCTGGCATTTGATACTGGCTGTCAAGTGGGAACCCAGATGGAGCTGCTGCCAATACACCTGCATAAGACCTTTCAGCATGGCTGTAGCAGGCCAGTCAACTTGTTATTCAGAAGTTAGCATCCTTCAGAGTGAACCATAGTTGTCTGGCTATATTTTGAACCTAGTCTCCAAAGTCACACACTTCTACTGCATTCTGTTGGCTATAAACAAGTCACTAAGGACAGCTCAGATTCAAGAGATCTTCCCTCTCAATGAGTGTCAAGTAACTTATAGACATGTTAAAAGAAGAAAAAAAACTTCCCATGCCAACCTACTTTTGCTGTTTTAAAAAACTCCTTCTAACTTGAGGTTGTGAATATGTTGTCTCCATATCTGACACAGAGTAGACACTCAACAGGTATGTGCTAATGAATGTACAAAAGAATAAACAAGCTTCTAGAGTAAGGAAGCTTCTAGATCTGTTTATTAAAAGGAAAAGTAATTTACTTGTCCCAGCCTTTCTTCTTTGTTTGCTACAGTGGGGACACTACATTCAATTTTCATGGGACTGTAATTAGGAATGAATGAGATAATTTGTTAAAAAAAAAAGATTGCTGTTTTCCCAGGGCTTCCAGAAGCCAAGACTAGAGAAGGTACTGTGCGCTTTGCAGCACTCAGCCCTGTGCATTATGACATCATCTGGATGTCTTCCCTTCTCTCCTTTGCTGTGTCAGTTATCAAGGACTTGTCTCCATCCTGAGCTCTTTCCAAAAAGCCAGTGTGGGGATTAAGAACCTGGACTTTATAGTCAGAAAGAATGAGAATCATGCCTCTCTTCTTCTGTAGTCATGGATAATCACCTCAATATTCTCTGCCTTGTTCTCATCCATAAAATGAGGATAAGTGTCTGCCTCACAGTTATGAGGATTAAGTGAGTCCATATCCCCTTAGAGGGCAGAGGGTAGTCTAGCACACACAGCAAGTAGAGCAAGTGTAATTAGCCACTGTCATCACTGCAGGCCTCATAGATCTCTAATCTCTAAAGTCTGAACTCCTCTGAACTCCATGGTCTGTCCACAATGACCACTTCAGATTCCCAAAAGGGCACTGAGCTTGGTAATGGGCACATGGTAAGACATATCTTTGTTGTTGGTCTGGAACCTCTTTGCCACTTTCATTCCTAATCCCTTACCATATGTCAAGTGAGCACCATGCCTCAACTCCTATCCTCAACACACAGCCAAGTGGTGTGTGGGGAACCAAACTTGGGCAGAAGTCATGGTGGCCCTGTATTTAGGAAGTTTGTGGTACTGTGGCTAAGTAAGAAGGAGAGACATTAAGGCACATTTTCTGGGGCAGTTAGGGTATGGGTTGCAACTAGCATATCTAGGAAGAGAGGTGAGTGGGTGCATCAGGAAAACGCAAAGCTATATGGTAGAGCAATCTAGGAGTTCTGCTCCATGTTACTAAACAAGTCATTTTCCCACTGTATCTATGTCCTCCAGTATCAGCTGGCAATATAGAGGACTTTCTATTTCTTGGAATTATTTTGAGAACAGCATAAGACAAACAAAAGAAATTTGAAAGTAAGTAATTTCCCAAGATATTATCATTACTGAATTGTATAGTCCTCCTTATTATCACTCTACCTCTGGGCTGCTTTGCCCTGGTCTGTTTTACAGTGGCCTTTATTACCCATTTGTCTTACTTTGTGATATGGGTCTGTTCCAGTTACATCCCCAGGTTTCTTGGGAGCAATGATCACATCAGATATTTTCTTGGGGTCTTTTTGACTCAGCACAGCTCTTGACCTATAGCAGACTCACTGGAGGTTCACTTCACTAAATACATAAGCCTTTGTGTTCACCTTTGTGAGTGTGTGCATATATGCTCACCCTAGAGTCTTCAGAAGATCAAACCATTAGGAAAATGGTGACAGGGACCAAAGAATGTAATTATTATGTATCAAATTTTGTTATACTCAAACTCAGGCTCCAAAGGTTAGGCTATACAGTCCACTGGATTGCACGAATATTTGACACAGTGAAATCCAATCCAACCCAGTAACTAGAAAAAAGGAAGTTGCAGTAAGATAAAATGATCTATATGTCAAGCGATTACTTCCGACATACCCTGGATGAGCTCTTCAGCTCACGTGAGGCAACGGCCTGCATCAGCAGGGGCCATTTGAGGCTCATATCTGACTTGCTTCAGTAATTTTCTTATAGTAAAAGACTTTTCATGAACATAATTGTGACAGCAAACATTGGTTAATTAATTTTTAAAATACATATTAAAGCACAGAGCCATAGAATACAACATGTGTACATCTTTAAATGTTTCTTTTAATATAAAACATCGGAATGTATGTTTGTTCACTGATATAAATGGAGGCCCTTTCTTGTAGGTAGAAACCCAAAGACTTTCCAGAATAAATAACATATTGACTCCAAGTTCCAGTTTTGCTTTCTTCCAAGTGAATTAAAAGCTAAAAGGTAGTTGCTAATAAATCATCTAATGCAGAATCTTTCTAAGGATTCTAGCTTTGCTCCAACTTTTTTTTTTCCAGTCATGGGGCTTGAACTCTGGGCCTGGGCGTGTCCTTCAGCTCTTCAGCTCAAGGCTAGTGCTCTACCACTTGAGCCACAGCACCACTTCTGGTTTTCTGGTGGTGGTTTACTGGAGATAAGAATGTCACAGAGTTTCCTGCCAAGGCTGGCTTTGTACCGCAGTCCTCAGATCTCAGCCTCCCAAGTAGCTAGGATTACAGGTGTGAGCCACCGGTGTCTGGTGTTCCAACTTTTTACTGTTATCTTTTTTATTACTGATTCACTGATAACTTCTTTTGTAGCAATTCACTTTTGTCAGTTTTTATCCGTAACATCCAACTTGTTCGTTTTTTTTTGTTGTTGTTGTTTTGTCAGTCATGGGGCTTGAACTCTGGGCTTGGGCACTGTCCCTGTGCTCTTCAGCTCAAGGTGAGTGCTCTAGCACTTGAGCTACAGCGCCACTTCCAGTTTTCTAGTGGTTTATTGGAGATAAGAGTCTCACACATTTTGTGCCACGTAAAACAAGAGTTATAAGAGAACATGACAGCAGTACGCATTGATATGTTTACAAAAGAAATAGAGGCAATCTAGAAAGCTAAATGGAGGCCACTTTAAGATAACTTCCTCCAAGAATAAATCTTCAAAAATTTTTTTATCCTTCCCCTGTGGACTCCACTCAGAACTGGTGCCAGTAGCTAGTGCAGTGCAGGCTGTGACCTGGGCAAACATACTCAGTGGAAAACTAAATCTTCCTTTGACCCTTCCAAACCACAAATCCTGGTATGGAACTATTTATACCCAAAGGAAGAGGTATCTTCCTCTGTTTCTCCCCTACCTTCCCTTCCACCCTGTGTTCTCTTCACTCAAGCCCACACATTACACAGAACAGAACAGCAACTAAGCAGAACTACTAGATTAATGCACAGAAGCATAATGTAAATGACACCTTCATTAAAAACAAAAGCAGAGCCAAATAAAGAGCACTTGCATATGAAAGACAGTATTTCTGTACCAAAGGCCTACCTACTACAACCATGACTCTACCACCAAGGACAGGAGTGCTACTAGCTAGCTGGGTGCCTGGCAGGAACTAGAACTGAGTCTCCTCATTCTCTCATCTCACCCTTAAATCCAGACATTTAAACTGAAAAGAACTCATACTTTTCTTCATGTTCTCTGAAAAAGATTTACATTACCATTGTAGGCCAAAAATTAAGAACAACTTATTTGTAAAGTGTACTTCACTTTCTCAAAATACAGTCAAAACCTTCCCTGCAAAATTTCTAAGAACTATAGCTGATGGAGTGTTAAAATGTGTCCAATGTCTATTTGAGTATTTATTTCACAATAAAAGACTGAGGTATATTTGAATTCAATTTTCTACATTAATTCAGGCATTGTTAAAAAAAAATGGCTAATCCAAAATCACTTGAGTGTTAATGATCTAGATTGATCAGTGCTATAGTTTGAATTTGGTTTAAAACCCACGGCCCATATGTTGGAGACTTGATCCCGGTATAGCCCTATTGGAAGGTAATGGTAGTCTAATAGGAAGTCCTTTCGTCACTGGTGGCCCTGCCCTCAGAAGGGATTAATGTAGTTCTAGAGTAAACTCTTGGTAGTCTCTGCAAGAGTTTTGTTTTAAAGTATGAGCCAGACTCTACAAGCCTCTCTGGCTTTGTGTGTGGCAGTGTGATTTCTCTCTCCTTACACACTCTTGCCACTTCCTTCTGTCATGAGAGAGACAAGAGAGCCCTCTCCAGATTTAACCTAATACAGGTATCACACCTCTGAACCTCCAGAACTCTTATGTGAAGCCTTACTTCATAAAGTTAGTCTATCTCAAGTATTTTGTAATAGTAATGAAAAAAATAATGTGTACTCAACACACCAGACACTGAACTAAAAATGGATGGTGGATTGTTTCTCTAGACTTTAATATTATATATATATGCCAATGGGGAAACAGAAACTAATACCTGAGTGTGAGTGACTGATTTGGCAGAGGGCTGGGAATCAAATCCAAATCTTCTGACGTCTAACACCAAGGGTAGTACTGCCTTCCCAAGCTCGTATTTTACAGTTAATAGTCTAACAAGGGCTTTACTGGTTTGAAGGCAATATTTAAAAAAAAAATCATCATCAGATTCCACTAGCACAATCTTTGCCCTTTGCTGCTAATGAGAATTTACCCAATTAAAATTTCAACATCAGTTTAACCTGAAGGATCTTGGCTTTCAGCCTGAAGCTCATGAAAACACTTGATTAATTCAGGAATTCCTGCCGCCAAAAAAATAAAAATAAAAAAATAAAAGATTTGAGAGAACTTTTCAGTAAAGGTGACCTGGTCTCAGCTGTAAATGAGAATTGAATTGAACTGGTTTAAATAACTACTTTCTCACCAGACTGAAACAAGTTCAATTTACCATGAATGGCATTTCCATGAGATCTGAGGATTATCTAAGGGTCTGATGACCTTGACACCATCAAGATAATAGATAATACCATCTTCAACCTTGAGTAACTGGATACTCAAACAGATGAGGGTACTCAGATGCCTGAGGAGGAGGGCAAAATTGGAACAGTGAGGCAGTACACCATGAACTCACAACAGCCTGGTGAAGAGGCTAGTGTGTTCAAGAGAGCAAAGAAACCAAGATGGGTAAAGTGCACTTATAATCTCAGCACTCAGGAGGCTGAAAAAGAAAGACTGTGGGTTATGTGGTTACATAGTGAGACCCTGTCCCAAAACAAACAAAAACCAACAGTGAAAGGTGGACAAGGAAAAGAAATGGAGGACCTGGAGCATAACTTATTCTGCCTCCTTCCCCACAGATTAACAGGGAACCACCAGGAAATGTACTTGCTTTAATGGCAGACAGACACAGAAGGCCAGATCTGCTAGTTACTTCCCAGGTATTCTTGGGTACTGCTCGAGCTGGAAGTCCTTTGACTGTGAAGATGGGTCATGGGTAAGAAATACGTCTGCATAAAATATTTTCCTTGCATTAAATGACATGACATCTGTAATGCACTTAACACAGATTTGATCACGTAAGTGGTTGCTATTATGGGAGCTTTCAAAATTGGCAACCAAGGAAAACTTCAGAGTATCACCTGGACTATGGAATCTATTGGTTAGCCCTAGAGTTCTCAAGTGTTACACACATAGGGAATGTGGGATTGAATTGACTTGTAGAGATAAAGGTGGGAAGGAGCCAGGTGAGTGGGAAATCAGTAATAGTTTAATAAGAGCTGACCAATAAGCATCCATGGAATAAATGAATGAAAATCCAAATAACTTTGTCATTAACAACATGACTCTAAGTTAGGACTGGAGAAGTGACATAAAAAGTAACCAGCTCTCAGAGGGCATCTCTGGCCTCAGTTTTCAGCCTCAAAGGATTGGATCAGATGATCTCCATGTCCTTTCCAGCGCTCAGCTTCTGCATTTCTAGGATTCATTCAACTAATGAGACAGGTGTAAGCAACTGATCTGACTACAAACATAAATAGACATGTGTGTGCAGCCAAGCACAACACTAATCCCATGAGGATGAGGAGACAGAATTCCAGGAATTACTCACCATCACTTTATATTGTAATTGCTCTTTGCCTCTAAACATGCTGGCAGCCACACAAGCCTGGCTTTAATTAAGCAGAGCAGTGGCTGCATCAGCCCAATAACTAAAGCTTTGATCTCTCCATGGGGCACATTTCTGCACTGTTGACCATGCTCCAAAGAGCCCAAAACACAAACCAGAGAGTGCCTTTGACAGGTCAGCCTTGACAAAGCAGCCGATGGCCCCTTCATAGGTACTGGCCACACTGTGGAACACAAAGAAGACCAAAGGAGAGCATGGTGAAGAGCAGTAAACACTTGTGTTGCCAAACACCAGTGCCAGCACCAGGAAAGATTTCTTCCATTTAGGGAAGTTTTATTCACATGCTCAGTAAGTCAAGTTAATTGCTAGATAGTACAATGACATCTAACAGAGAAAACTATTCTAGGATTAAGTTCAAATTCATATTCACTGACTGAACCTTCCCATAAATTAGGGATAGCTCTAATAATCATGTCACCAGAGTCTAAACTTCACAATGGTTGGCAAATGAAAAAAAAATTGTAAATGTTTAGTAGGGAAAACATTCCCTCATTCCCTCTCTGTACTACAGCTCTTCCTTATGTATTAAGTTCTCACTAAAGCCAGGCACTGGTAGTTCATTTATGTAATCCTAGCTACTAAGGAGGCTGAGGGCTATGATTCAAAGTCTTCCTAGGTATAAAAGTCCATGAGACTTAACCGGAAAAAGTGAAGGCATGGCTCAAGTAGTAAAGCACCAGCCTTGAGCAGAAAATGCCAAGCCAGAGTATAAAATCATGAGTTCAAATCCCATTTTATACAGAGAGAGAGAGAGAGAGAGAGAGAGAGAGAGAGGACTCATTGAAGGAAACCGTAGCTTCAATAGAAGTGGCATTCAAATCTAATGAACTGATTGAGAATGTTATGAGCAGACACTGACAAGCTCCTTCAGAACAGTGCATGAAACAAGCAAAGAAAGGCTAGAAACAAGAAAGGGATCTGCCTCAGCAGCCACTTCAAAAATAGTTTGTGGGACCCTAGAGTAAATGGCTCATCCTATAAGGCTATAAATTTAACACATGATTTGGTTAAGCATAACAGGTAATGTATACAGGGGAGGGAGGTCCAGGGTACAGAGTGGTGGTCCTTCAGCAGAAGTATCTACTCATGGTTTCTGGACTGAATTTACAAGTGGGAGAAGCAGCTAGTCTTCCTTTCTTTAGGATTAGACTAAAAACATGGAAAGTAAGCAGGTCGGCACCATTGTAAAGGAAGCAATGATTTTGGAAGGATGAGGACACAAAATGATACAGGATTCAGAGACAGGAATTTGGGGAGGATTTAGAAGTCCTGGGAAGCTCAGAAAGCAAAGATGCCAAAACAGTCTCTGTGATGTCACAAGACAACAATGTGTATTACAGAAGAAGTATCCTAGAGCAGACCTTTCACACTGTCATTCCCTAGCCCCAAAACTTCCCTTATGTCTATGGAAAAAGATAAATACTCGTTTAGCTGGAAATTCAATGCCTCCTACTACATAAGCCCATATGGCATCCTGTCATCCACTTAAATCTCATTTCCTAGCTGACTACTAGGATGCTATCTTATTGCTAGGATACCATGCTCTGCATTTTCCTTTCTAGATGCTGAAACCTGTATCTTCTTCTTCTTTATGGAAAAGATACTAGAAATCCAGATCATATGTCTGCGAGTCCATTAAAAAAAGAGACAGAGGGCTGGGAAGGTGGTTCAGTGGTAGAGTGCTTGCCTTGCATGCCTGAGGCCCTGGGTTCAATTCCTCAGCACCATATAAGCAAAAAGAAAAAAGCCAGGAGTGGCACTGTGGCTCAAGTGGTAGAGTGCTAGCCTTGAGCTGAAGAGCTGAGGGACAGCACCCAGGCCCACAGTTCAGGCCCCATGACCAGACCCAAAAACAAAAAAAGAGACAGAGAAACATTTCTTAAGCACTCTGCTCAGCTCCTAGAGCCCTGTCACATTCAACCTTGTATTCCAGATTTCTACACATTGGTGTTCCCAATAGACTTTCAATTTCTTGGAGGACAAAGACCATCTATTGATCATATACATACATATTTTAGTGGCATATTCCTTGTCTTCTTCAAAGTAAGTGTTTAAATGCAGAATGCTTCTGCAATGAGGAGATGAATATGCTTTCCCAGATACTAGTATCACATTCTACATGCCAGAGTCCACAGAAGACTAGAGAGGTTGTGAAGCATCTCATAAAGGTTCTGGGCAAAAGAGAAAGCATCTCATGGGCCAAGCAGATTCTCACAAGATCTGAACATTAGCTTTAGGACATTTAAAGGCATTAATTCAAAGTTGTATCTTGCAAGTAGAAGACTATTGCAAGAAGAGTCCAATTATTCTGTGATACAGAATCACAAAGTAATGAAAATAGACGTCAAAAGTTTGTCAAATGTGTCTACGGCTATCCATTATTGTGAGAAATGAAAGTGACTGCTAATGGGTATGGATGGGCCCTCTTTGGTTGATGAAAATTTTCTTGTTTGTAGTATAGAACAACTTAGAATATAATAAATTACATTAAATTACATATCTCAAATGGATAAATTGTATCATGTATGTTACAGCTCAATGAAGATTTTTGCTCATTTATTTTTTGAGTTTTTTCATTTGTTTTTATTTTGTTTCTGGTTCTTAAGACAAGGTTTGACAATGTAGTCTTGGTTGATCTCCAATTTATAATCCTCCAACCGCTCCCTCCCAGATGCTAGACTTAAGAGTTATTGCCTCCATGCTTGAAAATGCTATTTTAAAGAAGTACATCAAGGGGCTGGGAAGGTGGCTCAGTGGTAGAGCACTTGCCTTGCACGCTCAAGGCCCTGGGTTCGATTCCTCAGCACCACATAAGCAAAAAGAAAAAGCCGGAAGTGGTGCTGTGGCTCAAGTGGTAGAGTGCTAGCCTTGAGCTGAAGAGTTGAGGGACAGCGCCCAGGCCCAGAGTTCAGGCCCCACA
>NW_012267347.1:56406-87500 GCF_000151885.1 Dipodomys ordii
TTGCTTATGTGGTGCTGAGGAATCGAACCCAGGGCCTCAGGCATGCAAGGCAAGCGCTCTACCACTGAGCCACCTTCCCAGCCCTATTTTTCACCTTTTAAAAGGAGAAAATTCAGACTCAGGCTACAACAAGGACTAAGAACATTATGCTGAGTGAAATAAGACATTAACAGACAACTACTATATAACTCTGCCTATGTGAGATAATTGGATATTCAAATTCATAAATGGAATGGTGGTTGTTCCAGGGCTTGGAGGAGGGAAAAGGGCAAATGTTTACTGGGTGTAGAGTCTCAGATCTACAAGATGAAAATTTTCTGTAGATTGGATGCCCATCGACTACTGAACTACCTACTTAAAAGTAGGAAAGATGTGGGCTGGGAATGTGGCTTAGTAGTAAAGTGCTTGCCTAGCATGCATGAAGCCCTGGGTTCGCTTCTCAGTACCACATAAACAGAAAAAGCAAGTAGTGGTGCTTTGGCTCAAGTGATAGAGTGCTAGCCTTTAGCAAAAGCAGCTCAGGACAAACAAACAAAACTTTAAAAAAAAAGTGGTAAAGATGGTTAATTGTATATTGTACTTTACCATAGTTTAAAAATTAGTATCATCTAGCTCTCTTTAGCTTTTTTAATTTGGTTACTAAAACCTCTGAAATTACATATGTGGATTTGATGGTGTTTCTAGTGGGTATGTTTCAAACATTCCTCCATACTAGCTAGCACTTTGTCAGGTCTTGTCAGCAAAGGGTGCTGGAAGGACATTGCAGAATGTAAAGTTCTTCTTCCTGGTTCCAGGACTTTTATTCTTGCTTCTGTGGCACAGTAGGCACAGATTTCATCACAGATTTCATCAAGTTCTGCTGACATTCTAGTGACAAGTTTCCTACTTCCAGCCCTATCCTATGGCACCCAAGTGACTTCTTTGCAGTGGGAGAGCAGAATAGGCACTCAGTCTGCAAGGAACCCTGCATCAAAGCTTTCGGCGCCCTTTCTCCGTTCATCCTTCCTAGAATACTTTCCCTCAGCCCTCCAGACAGAGACCTGAGTGTTCATCAGCTTTCTGTTACTGTGACAAAAACCATGAGATAATCAGTTTAATAAGGAAAAGTTCTTTGTTGGGCACTCTTCCAATGTTTCAGTCCATCATTATTTGACTGTTGTGAAGGGCTTCTGGTAGCACATTACCTCCTGGTGGGGGCACATGCTGATGACTGCGATACGAAGAGAGAAATAGAAAGGGGCTGAGTCCCAATAGCCCCCTCAAGTCATGCTGCAATGGCATAAATTCCCTCCACTATGCCCCAACTCCTAACATTTCATCATATCCCAATAGTGCCATGGGCTAGCAACGAAGCCTTTAACGTATGACCACTCCAAACCATAGCATCTGATTTAGGTGGTTTGTTTATTGGTTTGGTTTTTGTAACTAATTCTATTGTCAGAGCTATTTAATCTTACCTGTGTGTCATTTCTCTTTCAAACTTTCACTCCTTTAGTTTCCTGGTACCTTAGCTTGAATTCAAGGTCTTGTACTCTCATTTGGCTTTCTTGATCACAGTTGATACTCTACCACTTGAACCGTATTTCCAGCCTAGCTTTTTTCTGGCTCATCAAACATGGAGTCTTACAGACGTTTCTGCCTGGACTGGTTTTGAACCTTGATCCTGTGATCTCAGCCTCCTGAGTAGCTAGAATTATAGCCATGCCCACATCTCTTTCAAATTTTCTAGTCCTTTATTTCTCCATCTCCCCTTGCTATGTTCTAATCCATGGTCATTCACTATATCTATTACTTGAAGTACCCTTCAGTAACCATATATTGTTCATTTCAGAATTTCTGCTTGGATACTATTCATAATGATCTACCTTCTCTTTTTAATAAACTCTTTATTCTCATTAAAGAAACTCAAGGTTTCACAATTGCTAGTTGGATACTTTGCTGTTTGAACAACACTTGAGTCTCCTTTTAGTCTGGTTATTTTTTATATAGGGTCTTTTTCACTTAGCCATTCTGGACCCTCATACTTATTCTTCTTGCTGTTGCTGAGATGATAGGTATGTGTACCATACCAGTTCATTGCAAACTTTTTCCTTAGCTGGACTTAAACCTTGATCTTCCCAATTGGAACCTCCTGAGGAGCTAGAATGACAAGGATGAGGTATTACATCTGGCTAACCTATGATTTATTTCCTTCCTTTTTTCCTTCCTTCCTTCTTTCCTTCCTTTCTTTCCTTCCTTCCTTCCTTCTCTCCCTCCTGTCTTTCTCTCTTTCTTTCTTGCTTTCTTGCTTGCTTGCTTGCTTTCTCTTTCTTCTTTTGCCAGTACTAAGGCTTGAAATCAAGGCCTCTCACTTGGCTTTTTTTTTTGCTCAAGCTGACAGTCTACAACTTGAACCACATCTCCACATCTATTTTTTTTGCTAATTAATTGGAGATAAGAGTTTTGTGGATTAATCTGTCCAGACTGGCTTTGTACCAAGATCCTCAGATCTCACACTCCCAAGTGGCTAGAATTATAGGAATAAGTCACTGGTGCCCAACTTGAATTGTGATTTAAAAAATTATTCCTAGTCAGAAAAGTCCTCAAAACACCATCTCTAAAAATAAGCAACAAAAAGTCCATCTAGAGGCATAGGTCAAGTGGTAGAGCACAGACTGAGCAAGCAAGAGGATCTGACTTCAAACACCAATACCAGTTCCTGTATGTATGTATGTATGTATGTATGTATGTATGTATGCATGTATACATTTCATTTCTGTATGTTCAGAATAGAGGAAGGATAATTTGAATATCCTGACTGTTATAGCCACAAGATTTCTGCCAGGAAGTTAATATAGCCATTTTAAATGCTAAAGTGTATATGCTTAACAATATTGTGATAATATTTTTATACAGAGAAAGAGAAATTAAAAGGCACATAGCCAGGGGGGAAACTAAGAATATATTCCATAATGTTAACAGTGATAATTCTGAATGGACTCTATATGGATGGACGGATGGATGGATGGATGAGTGGATAAACAAAAGACATATATACATACACATTTAAGCATATGTGTGTTTAATTAAATATTTTAAACATATTTTCTACACTCATGTATTTATTATTATCCAGGATATTTTTCTTTACTTGAGCCTTCAAGTAAAAGAGGCATGAAGGCATAATTTCAAATAGTGTTAAGACCCATATATTCTTCTCTGATTCCCTCCCCTGCATCAGACAAATTGTCCTTTTAGGGATTAAAAAGAGAGAGAGAAAAGAAAAACCCACTGTCCTGGGAAACAGTGAGAAAGAAGAGTGGAAGAATAAAGACCAGTACAGAGTGCAAGGCCTGTCACCAAAGGGCTATGAAAAAGAGAAGAATTTAAGAGCTCCCTGAGGGAAACACTGGCTTTAAAAGACACAAAGTCCTAAGAGGACTATTTATCATTTGTTCTCTAACTAGCAGCAGAGTTTAGGAAGCAATATAGCCCAAAGTGGGGAAAGTGAGCTGAATCAACTTAAAGGTGAAAGTAAATACAGCTTGAAAACCCCTCATCAAAATGCTTAGAACTGGAGTGTTTAACAGGTGGGAGTTTTACAGATTTAGGAATATCTGCCTCAGCTTTATCAGTTGAGCATCCCAAGGTAAAAATCTCAAATCCAACCTTCTCTGAAAGCTGAATGTCAAATCAGATTTTCTGATTTCACAGCATTTCATAGATTTTTGGATTAGGAAAGTTCAACCTCTATTTAAAGGAATAGTTTAGTTATAGCTTCAATCGAGCTTCCACAGCAAAGCCCTCATAATGTTCCCAAAATTAATCAAGTTGCTCTGTTCATTATTCATTTCTAGCATTATTATATCTGCACTCCGCTTATCACCATTTGTGAAGTCATATTTATAGTGTACCACTTGGTATGCTGCATATAGAATCCCAGGGCTGTAGTACCAGAAAGGTATGCCATAATATTTCTTAAATGAAAGCTCAATGTAAGCAAAAATATTTTATTTGATTTTAGTTACTATTTTTCTATCATATTCCTTATTTTTAAACACAAAAGAAGTTTTATCATCTTGTTAAATAATTATATGGAAAAAAACAGTGTTTAATGGGTAGAGGTCATCATGGGCCTCGGATGTCCAGAAAAGACATATCATAGTAGGTTGTAACTCCCAAGTGAAGGCAGAGATCCTGGAAGACTTCATTATCTTTCCGAGACTTGCTTCTAAAACTTCCACACTTTAAAACTAAGGAAAACAGCAGAGGTAAGCAAATCTCTGGGTTACTTGGATCTCTGAGGAGAGAAAACTTGAATGAAATGGAATTCAGGATGACTATGGCTGTTCATAAGGCACCTGCTGGTACTTTAATCCACACTTTGGCAAAGGGAAAGCTTCACTCATTAACTTCTAATGTATAGAAAACACACTATGAAAACCAACTATCTTTATACAGCTACCTTAAGAGAAAGGCATTGCAAGTACTACTCGACTTTGTTCTCAGACAGGAAACTGTGCTTGGTAGAGCAAGAGAAGTCCTTAAGAGCATGGTATGATAGCACACCTGCCATGGTGGGGGGCACCTTGTCTATGAAGCAGGGGCACTGAAAGAGGGCAGTCCTCTACCAGATTTTTATTGTGACAGTGCTCCAGGCCTTTGGGAAAGGAAGGAGCCATCAGAGACTTATGTATGTGAAACAAAGGGAGCCAAAAACTCTGGGGTGACCCTGAAATTTGTTCCGATATTTATTGCTGCAAACTCAGAACAAGCCCAAGTTATCAGTAGTTAAGGGTTCAGGGAAAAGTATGTAAGGCATGGCAGGCATACTCTCACAGGTTTCTGAGTCTCTGGCTTGCCACCTGAGTCACTCTTTGATAAGAAAGGGGACATTGCACTCCAGTTCCTATTGTAGACACATCACACTTAGCCAAAACAGTATAAAGATTCTAGTCAGTCTCCCTGGAAACAGAGCAAAACACTGTCCCCTCAAACTTGTCTTTCCAAACCTCTTCCAAAGTTACTCTGATAAAATCCAGCTGCATTGGCCCAGAATATTTCCACTGTCTTCTTATCCAGTGTAATTTTATATTTTGTTTAATATTTCACTTGTCAAAACCAAGCTTCCTATCAGAATGTCAAACCCAACATGGCACCTATTTTTCTCTTTGAATGTTTCCCTGACTCCCACAGTTCCTGTTGGCTCTGTAACCCGCAGAGCTCAACTACCCTGAACACTAAATACGTCCTAATTTTTTACTGGCAATTTTTGTTTAAATCTCCTCTGCCAAAAAATGATTATTGCTCCTCCCAAAGTAATATAGTAATAAATGTTCATTAGCAAAGTTAAAAAATATTTGTGAATGGTAAAAGCAAGAAAAAAAGTCAGAATATATTTCAGTCCTAGAAAAAGAAAATAAGTGCCCTGGAAGTAGAAGCAGGCAATAAATACATATTGAATGAGAGAATGATTTCAAGAACTCATTCCTACTAGGCATGATGCTACATACCTGCAATCTCAACTATTTAGAAGGTAAAGCAGGAAGATCACATGTTTGATGTCAAACTGAGCAATTCAACAAACTCCTATCTCACAGTTTAAAAGGGCTGGAGGTGAAGCTCAGTGGCCCTGACTGAAAAGCTGGGAGGAGGGGGCAGTGGAGAATCTCACTTTGTCTCCCACATCCCCACCTATGCAAGTTGTCTTCACCTACCAAGTTTGTGGTCCCCTATTTCAGATGAGCTGAAAAAGTGCTGCCCTCTCTTTTCTCTATCTTCCAAACTCTGTGCTCCTGAAGTGTTAGCACTCAAAATTTGTTAATTACAACTTAATGACTCTACAGTCTCTAAACCTGTGAATCCAACTGCCATCTACTAAAAATTAAAGCTATTATTTACACACACTTCCTAAAAATGAAGTGGAGATTGCCTTGATGAATGACTGGTAGAAACTGTATTACCAAGGGCACCAAGGCACAAGTTAAGGATGCTCTTCTTGATTCTAAAACAAATCTTACGTGTATTATGTTGTCATGGATAGTGTAGAGTCCTTGTCTTGACTTAGTCATCACAGGCTTTTAGACTTTTTTAAACAGCTGCACTGTTACCAGGGGTAGCAGGTGCTCTGAACTGTAGGTACTGAAATGCACTGATATTTTAGTAGTTTTCTATACTCCCTACAAAGAAAAAACTACAAAAGCAGGGGAACTTATCAATAGATAAATCAAAAATAAATATTTTGTGTTAGTAATTATGAAGTTAGGAACTCTTCTCACAATTTTTTTTCTTTTCTGAACTTCAGAAGGTTGTGCAAGGGGTTATAAATTAACATGTCCATCTAAGTCATCCAGTGCTTCCTGACCACTGTCCCCCTTTCATCATTCTCCACAAGCCCTTCTGGTCCCTCCTCCCAGACACATTTCAATTTCCACTTTCATCTTCATGTATGTAAATTGAGTATTCTGGCATATGTATTTGTCCTCTGAGTCCATTTTTATTCACCTACCCCTCATACACTATCCTTTCCTATCCCATCTTTACAATCTTATTTCAGCTTCCTGATTCCTTTTGTTAAGCAGTCTGTTAATTGTTTGAAACATTTACTTCATGGGGTTTCACTCCTGCATATAACTTAGTCAACTAAACTATGTATATAAGCATAAGCCTCTATATGAATTTACATGTGAGATTTTTCCACACATGAAGGAAAGTACATGTCCTTTGTCTTTCTGGGCCTGGATTACAGTATGATATTTTCCAGATCCATCCATTTATCTGCAAATGACATATTTTAACCATTATTTAATTGGCTCTGGATCTTAAGTTTATTTTTCCTACACCTTGTCATTGGCATCTTATTCTCTTTAGATACTAAGCTCAGTTTAACACCAAAATTCATTCCAGCTATTTCCTTAACTACTTCAGTTTATGGCTCCACCTCTACCCACTTTTTGGCAATATAAAATCTATACTTCCAAATAGTTACAGAAAGGTTGTTTGTTTTTTCTGACCCCAAATGCATTCCTCTGCCTTTTCAATACAAAACAAAAAAATCTGAAAGGAGAGAGATGTGGGATTAGAAAGGCAGTCTACAAACTGTGCCTCTAACTTAATAGAAAAAAATTTCATAGGGATGATCTCTTCCACTCTTGTTTTTATGCCAGTACTGGGCTTGAACTCAGGGCCTGGGTACAGTCTCTTAGCTTTTCCAAGGTTGCCACTTGAATCACATCTACTTCTGTCTTTTTGTTGATTAACTTGAGATATGAGTCTCATGGATTTTTTTTCCCAGGCTGGTTTCAAACTAATCTTCAGATCTCAGTTTCCTGAGTTGCTAGGATAACAGGTGTAAATTACCAGAGCCTGAAGATTCTCTCCATCCTGAAAGAAGTTATTTTTCCCTCCACTCTAATTTAATGCTTGTACATAAAAGAAAAAATTGAAATTGTCTTGGATATGATTTCACAATCATTTTCTGAAAAATTCCATATACCATAACACCCAGAATCCCAAATAAAATGTTAAGATGTCTTTGAACGGAAATGTTAAAGTGATATCATGACAAAAATGTGCTTGAGGCAATTAATTTGGCGATTCATGGCTCTCCAATGACAAAATGGTGAAGGAATAGTGTGACCTGTATGCAAATTCTTATCACAACAGTACATCCATTTTCTTCCTTCTCTCATGAGTTCATCAGCCCACAAGACCTTGACCTATTTCTGCTTGATGAAAGATGCAGAAATATTCATTACTGATCCATAAGTAGATGGCAGGTAGCCATAGCGGTTATCCTACCACTTAGCCCTCACAATACAGAGGGCCCAGATATTTCAGGGACACTTGCATCCATAATGGGCTCTTAACATCAGTCAAGTAAAAGGTCTGTCTGAGTTCACAAAAGAAATGTATAGTATTGGCCACTAGATGATGTACACTGCACTGTATGTGTGTGTGTGTGTGTGTGTGTGTGTGTGCGTGAGCACGCGTGTGTGATACACAAAAAAAAGCAATTGAAAAATTAAACCGCTAACAGTGTTAACCGATCTAGAAAGGTAAAATGATTTTATCTTGTTTTGAACAATTTTGTGGGAGGTTTTTTGCCAAAGATTCTAGTTTCATTTTAAAAAGAGAAAGAAAGTAAGAAGAAAGAAGGAAGGGGGGAGGGAGGAATGGAGGGGAATGAGGGAGGAGGAAGGGGGAGGAGAGAAGATTAAAGGGTCAGGAAGGAAGGAGAGGAGCAGGATGTAGGGTGAGAAGGAAGGAAGGGAGGGAGGGAGGGAGGGAGGGAGGGTGGGAGGGAGGAAAGGAAGTAGGCCTTCACTTCCAATTCCTGCATAGGTTCACACCATGCAATTAGTTTAACCACCACCTCTAAAATGTTACAATAGTGCTTAAAGGGATTTTGTTTTGTTTGGTTTTCAGAATACAGACCTGTCATTAGTCAACATATTCTAGATAATAAAACTCTATCTGATAAACCTATTTAAATAAAGGATCACATTAGCTTATTCCTGCATTGGCCTAAACATTTCAAGTGTTTATATTAAAGGAGCCAAATGTTCATATGTAAAATGAGGAGTCTTGTTAGGAGATCCTAGAGAAAGAATACTTGCTTGATTAGGGCAGCAATGTGTGAGAACACAGAGTCAGACCTCAAGGGCAACAGCAGAGGGCCTAGGAAGCATCTGACAGACCACACAGAGTTGTAAGTTGAATGCCCACTCTGGTCATCTCTGTTCCTTGAACACAGAACAGCCACCTCCACACTACATTAAAATGTTAGCTGTCCATGGCAGAACCCTCAATCTGTGTGTGGTACTCATCTGGTAGCTGTGATTCCAGTGAGAAGATGAAGGGAGGAAAATCTGTATTAGGCATCCCTCACATGTGAAAAATAAGTTCTCTCACTTAATGTGTCAGTGTTTATTCTCTCCCAGGGTACAAGCAGATATAAATCACTTCCTGAAAGGTAAAATTAGGGCAACATTTCCCAAGCCATCAATCTTTCCCTTAAGCAGTTGCAAGACCTGACAAAGTCAAAACAGTACATCTTGAAAGTGAGTGCTGAATGATCATATAAAATGATGCTTATCAAAATAAACTCCAAGAAATGGAAACAAATGCTTTTTTTATACTGTTTGCAGTTATTTCTTTTTTTTTCCTTCAGTTTATTCCCTTTTGCCACTGCTTTTGATTTCTGTACCCTTTTTCTTGTATATAAGTTTATCCGATTTGGGGAAGGGAAGGGGCAGCACAGAAATGGTGGGACAATGCATGAACAAATTCAGCAGTGATACTCACTAGACACTATGTTGGAAATGAACTATTCAACTTGAGGAGGAAGAAGTTGATAGGAAAAAAACTGGGAGAAAATAAGAGAGCGGTTGACACTGTTCAAAAAGAACTATACTCATTTCCTGACTTATGTAACTGTAATCCCTCTGTAAATCACTTTATAATAAAATTTAAATTTTAAAAAATGAGCACCTCAGTAAGTACTTTTCCAAGGGGACATTTCCTAGAAGGTGAGAAGCTTTCAGAGTGACTCTCAAGAACTCAGTTTTTTTTCACCAGGACACACAAGTCACTTAGCAAATTAGCACTAGCCAGCAATAAAGTGAAAGAGTAATTACTGTTGTTGTTGGTTTTGGGGGGTTTTTTTGTAGGGAGGGGTATTAGGGAAGAAAAGGGGAGACAGAGATAAAAGGATAAATGAAGAACTGGGGTCTTTATCCATACTACCTGTGCAGAATAGCAGATAATGGATAATTTAGACTTTTTAAAGGAAATAGGAAAGAAGATAAATATGGTCAAAGTAGATTGTTTATATATGTGAGACTAGAACAATGAAACCAGTTGAAATTTTTTAGGAAGAAATTAAGGGAGATTGATAGAGGATGTGAGATTGATTGGAATGTACTTACTATACACATACAAGGAGAGGTCACAATGAGATTTTCCCCCTAGCCAGGCATTGGTGGTTCATACCTGTAATCCTAGACAGGCAGGAGGCTGAGAACTGAGGGTCACAGTTCAATGCTAGTCTGAGGAACCAAATCTGAGAGACTTACTTACCACCAATTAACAAACCTAAAGCCAGAAAAGGAGGTATGGTTCAAATGTTAGGTAGAGTGCCAGCCCTGAGCAGAAAAAGCTAAGCAAGATCATGAGGTTCTGAATATAAGAGAGAGAAAGAGAGAGAGAGAGAGGTTCTCCTTGTATAACTAATGATACTAAAAAGGAAGAGGAGGAGGAGGAAACAATCTACCTAACACTTAAAAGATAAAACTCCTGACACATCATGTCCTTGATTGCAAAGGCATGTGTTTTCATCCCATTTGACAAGAGGTAGCACTGAAAAGGATGAAAACCTTGCTCAGGGAATCAAGACTTCAGATGTAAATTAATACCCAAGATGCTAGCTATTATGTGATGCCTGTAACTTGCACATTATACTACTGCCAGCCACACAGAAGGTTTTCACCTGGTCTTAGAGGTGAATATCCAAAGACAGCTCAAAACTTGTCACTGAAACACTGTTTAGAGCCAAGTCATCAACAAACTCTCAAGTGATTTTAAGCCTGGTACCCAAGTGGAGAGGAGAAATTTCAAAGTGGATGGAGAAGCAACGGAGAAGCTGTGGCATCCAATACTGCATCTGTCCTCTGGCAGAGGAGGCACCTGAAAGCAAGCCCAGGTGCCATAGGATGGGTCTGTCCTTACAGAGTGTTCTAGAAACTCCTGAAAACCTACTCCACACCCTAAAAGGCTAGATTCTTGGAACAGCAGGGACTGATTGGCCATGTAGACAAGAGAGTGGCTTTAGATAAGTTCTACTGCAAATCATGTGCGTGATTATGAAACCAGAAAGCTTCAAACAGGTGCCGAAGACATTGTCCTAAGATCTACAGATGACAACTGTAGGCCCTGGCCCTGAAAAGTTGTAGGAATAGAAGCAACGGAATAGTAATCATACCTATTATCATTATTACTAAATCCTTACCATAATCACTGAAGGCATAACAAGAGAAATTTGGTAAGAAAGCTCAAAGAACTGACACTGCAAAATATTTATTAGTTTGATTTCTTTTTGAGGCTGATAGTGTGGTCACACTTTTACAGATGAGAAAAAGAGCTCAGTAACAACATACAACTTTGCCTCAAACCAGAAGAAGACCTTAAGTTATCAATGATTTTTTTCTCCAGTATGGTGTTTTTCAAAATTTAAAGACCTGGAACTGCTTCCAATAGTATGCCCTCTAAAACCTCAAACTGTAAGTCAGACAAGAGTAGACCTGCTCTAATGGACTTAGTAGAGGCAGGACTCTGAGGGATGAAAGGGCCACATCCAAATTCCAGCTTATATCCCCTGGGTCAAAGTTCACTCAGTTGCCTCATTGACATTAACAATTACTAGGACAGTCATTCTCATTAGAATACACCAGTGGTTGGACCAGAAGTCCAGCGAACATATCTCCAGGAAAAAAAAAAAAAAAACAACTTCAAAGTTTTCATTCACCTATTCCTTGTATTGTTTTGACCAGGGCAGAGTTAAACAGGCACTGACCCTGAGATGACCTTTAGGCCTATCTTATGTTCCTTCTCTCTCTTCATGGCATTTTGGGGTGAAAGAAGTTAGTTCCAGCACACAATAGTCAAAGGAGGAAACCAATGGAGAGGACAGTAAGAATGAGACCTAGGCAGCTCAGAGTAGTGATTCAGTAATGGAAAAGCAACCTGAGAAGGCAGCAGGAGGATGCACACAAGCAGTAGGGAAAGAAATGCAAACAAATGCCAGTGGACTCAAGAGTGATGACAAGAGAGAGGAGTATTTAAAGCAGAAAACAGAAGTGCACATGAGGGGTTCTGCAACAGCTCCACTTACCACCCTCAAATTGACAAATACAACAGAAGCTGCACACAACAAACCACATGGTAGCCAGAGAATAGAAAATCATAATATATATATATATATAGAAAATCATAATATATATAAAGAATATATACATGAGAAAGGTTTGATGGAAATTTGCTAACAAAATAAAGAGGATAAAATCATGAAATACTATTTTTCCTTCCTTTGGCCCTCCCAGTGTTCTGTAAGGAAGTGATGGCATTTTATAATTATATAACAGTCTCTATTTAAGTCTCTGCTTTGGCAGAAGAGTCAGGCTGACCTGAGCATGAGCAAAGGACCCTAAAGGTCATTCTACTGGAAAACCATCTACATAATAGACTAGTGAGCCTGCTGGTAGAGACTAATTTTAAAGAATGGGGGTTGGGACCTCAAGTTTGTGCCTGACACAGAGTTTAACCCAGGCAACAGGGAAGTTCTAACCATAACACAGTGCCTGGCTCTTAAACTGGCATCCAGATGGCATCCATGTTCGCACATTGCATGTATGAAAACACCAACTAGCCAGATATCTGAGAGGGCTCAAGAAATGAGTCTATCCCAATGCTTCAAGTTAATGTCACACTATTTCAGCAGAGGGCACACATAGTGTTCCCACCTTTCAAGTGCCTTCATAGCACAACCCAGTTTCAAACAATGGTCCAGAGTGACCTCAACAAGGTATTAGGGCCAAACTCTGTAAAGTACCACAGACATTCAGGCTAAGGACCTCAGTGGGGCATGTCCTAGGACTTATGGGGCCTAGGCTTGGATCAGTGTGAACCCAAAAATTAGTTATATTCCCAGCGGTGCTCAGCAATTCTTGGGGAAGCTCCAGAGACAATGTAACAGATAAACCCTGTAACACTGGATAGGAACAAAGCCAGACGAATACTATTTCCTATTATTAAATTTTTTTCTATTCTTTGCATTCCACTATACTTGGTGCTTGATATGGCCTGCAGAGGAAAACAGTGACATTTTTCCAACATTTTTTGAGAATTCATAGATAACAATGGGTAATTAGTAACTCAGAGCAACATAAGATTGAAGAAAAATAGGACTAATATACAAATTGAAGCACATAGATCAAACTCCCACATACTGTCAGACATATCTTTGTTGCTGTTGTTTTTAATATACTTATAATGTACTCTGTGATTTTTTTTGTTTCTTTTGTATGTTCTTCCCCACGTGGTATAACCTGTTTTCACTGTATTTGATTCTGGTGCCCTACATCTTGCATATACATTTTTCTAATTTGGGAAAGGGAAAGCAAATAACAAAATGCTGAAATAAGAATACAGATTGTAACACTGTAACAATGAGACATACACGATACTATGTTAAAATGAACTTTGGGTGGGGGAGGGTAGAGTTGGAGAAGGAAGGGATGGTAAGGGAAAAACAAAGGAGGGGGTAACATAAAAAAGAAAAAATAGTGAATACTTCAGATGGAAAATTAAGTCAAATAACAGCTCTGAAGGCTCTTCACAAGCAGTACAAAATAGTAAATATCCAATATAGCATGAAAGGCAAAGAAATACACAATGACTATGCAAGCATCAATGTAAGCCTAGCTATTCAAGAGGCTTACACCTGAGGATTGTGGTTTAAAGCCAGAAAAGTCCTAGAGTCTCTATCTCCACTTAGCCAGAAAAAAAAGCTAGAACTGAAGGTATGAGTCAAATGGCAAAGCACCAGTCATAAGCATGAGCAGAAAAAGGTAAGCGAGAGTGTGAGGCTCTGGTATCCACAAAAAGAAAAAAAAAGGATATCAAGAAAATAAGCAGATTTTTTTTAAAAAATAGGGTTAATCAGCTATTTGAATGGTAGATGGATAAGGAAAACAATTATTTTTTAACAGAAAATCAATTCTCAAGTCAAATCAAAATCTAGAAGCTAAGTTGCTCTTTTATCCTCTAGTTATCATGGCATTTATTTACCTCAGACATAGCAATTACTACTGTGCACTGATATTCCCCTCTTTTTCTTTCCAACTAGACTGTAAGCTTAGAAAAATTCAACTCATTCTCTCTCTCTCCTCTCTCTCATGTCTATCACAGTATCTTGGCATTTATTGAATAAATGAATAATGAAAAATGAGCCAATGTTAAGTGAGCTGAAAAGACTATCTCTGGAAGCCATGGGAAAAGGAAACCTCAGTCCCATTAGGTACGCCAAAGAAGACAAGTCATTCACTTGAAATTTAATTAAATTCCATTTTATATATATTTTGGTGGTTTCCTGTACATATGTCATGTCTCTACCAAGAAGCCTTAGTCCTTGAGAGGATAGGAACTACAAACTTCTACTTCTTTTGTTCCCAATTATAGTGCCATAGCACTACATTTGAGGTCTTAAATAAATATTCATTAAGTGGGCCTGAATAATGAAGATGAGAAGAGGCAAGTAAAGTTACTTCTAGTGGGTGATGTTCTTTCATTTCAATTTACAGGAGAAATGAGCTGGCTATTTATCAGACTTCATTGGGACAAGCATTCCTCCAGACAAAGGCAGTCTTTCAGAACTACAAGAGTGATATTGCCTTCCCCAGAGTTCCAGCGTTGGTATTTCCATTTAGGGGTCAATTGTAAAATCCACTGGCACAAGCAGATGCCAGGGAGTTGGCACAGCACCTGCCTGAGCTGGGATAGACTCCAGGCAGTCTGACCAAAGTCAAGAAAGCTCATAATTCATCCAGAGAAGAACTTAAAAACAATCCAATCAGTTGGATGACTGCAGATTGAGCAACTGAACAGCAATCGAAATTCAACAATGAGGCCAGGAAGTAAGGATGGGAAGAGGAAGCAAGCACATAACTCTTTCTCTAAAGCATACAATCCAAGTGAAGGTGAAAGGTTTCTGCTTCTTGCATTTTGCCACTCCAGCCATCACAATCTGTCAGCAAAAATGCCTGCACAGGATCTGGGGGAGAGCCTTCTCTCTTAATGCAAAAATTCCTGAACAGGCAGCTAGCTCCCAGTGTAACTACCACTTGATTAAAGGGGTAAGACAAAGGAGCTAATTATTAGCTGAAGAAAGCTTGGAGACAGGAAATGCATTTGGTTATTATGGCTGATACTACGGACCAGTTACTGAGATATTTAATATGTATGGAATAAGGCAAGAGGTCATGATCACAAGTTCATTTCCTTCCTTAGGAAACAGGCCACGTCTTTCAGGCCATTCTGAACTCCCTAACTATGTCTAGATTCCTAGATGTTGGGATGGGCAGACAGCCTTGTTCTGATCCCCAAGAAATACCTTATACAAGCTCTGCCTGGATATTATGTCCTGCACTACCTCTATATTATTCACAAGTTAGAAATGTTTACACTGGGCAAGAATTCACAGCTTGAGACTGAACTCAGTGTAGCTATGTGACAAACTTTTGAATGACAGTCTCCAGGTATAGTCATATGAACTGAACTTGACACTGTCCATGTATGCCGGGGCATTTACTCCCTGGTGAGTTTATAAAGTTAGCCAGCAACAGCCAATGTTTTGAGTGGTTAGGGTGGAAGTAGACGTAAAAGGAAAGAGACATAGGACAATCTCCATAGCCTCCCCATAAGCAGTCTGCTGTTTCAATTGCATTGCTCTTTTCACAGGCCCCTCCCCAGTTAGTTAGATCCCCTAAACTGTCCTGCTTCAGGTATGGACCCACTTTGGAACAATCTCCAGCTTTTACAATTACCCTTGGTCTCACCTTGAGTCCCTCTGTTCTGCCACTCCACCAAATATACACATATTTCCAGATTAGAGGCTGGAGGTGGGGGTGGGAGGAGCTATTGCCCATTCCAAATCGTAGTCACTCAGAGGTGGTTCCCAATTTATTCATGAGGATTTGGAGTACATTTTTACTCCCTTTTTGGTATTGAGGCATAGAAAACTAAATTATGTTCTATGAGAGCAGGACAAGCCCATTTCACTCACTACCACATCCCAGCATGCAGCCAGGCATTAAATATGTACCAAGTGTCTGAATTAAAAGTAATGTCATTAGCCATTAATGTAAGAGGTAAAACCTACAGCAGACCTGCTTAGACTACATGTCAGTCATGTAGCTGCTAGTTCTCTGAATGAGATAAACCATCCTTCTAGTATTGTAGCAAAGACTACCATATGAGCATTCTCACCTTTCCCTGTCCTTTCAAATATAAAATAAACAATGGAGGAAAAGATACTCAACAACATAAGCAAAGTATCTCCCTCTACAATCTACCCAGAAGCTCATCAACTAGAGGTAAGGCACCAGGCTCATGCTCCTGATTCTGTCACTCAGTATTTAGCAAACTTCACACCAACCAGCTGATCTTTCAGAGTCTTCGCTTTGTTTTCTGTAGAACTACCTTTGCAGGGAAGGAAGTTAATAGAATTTAAATACAAGTCACTCCTGAAGGTCCACTCTTAATTTAGCTAGTCCCCCTGATAGCAGGACACCTGCAGACCCTAGATCTTTGTCAGCATGCTTTAACCAGGAAATTGTCAGCTATTTGTGGACAATGGAGCCATATGGAGAGGAAGGAAAGTGGGCCCCTCCATGTCTCTGTTAAGAAAGATGCAAGAGAAGGAAAGGAAAGCAAGAGTTCTGACAGGAAGATGATAACCATATAACTCATTGCTTCACTGGGGGTTTTTTAGGGTCCAGAAAGCAAGTTATTTCTTGCAAATTTGAAAAGGGTTCAATAATAAATAAGTGTCATGAACTGAATTATGTTCCCCCAAAATCTATATGTTAAAGATCTAGCCATCAATGTGACTGTAATTAGAATAGGGATTTTAGTTATTATAGTTGTGAGGTCAGGAGAGGGGAGTGTTTAATCCAATAGGATTGGTAGCTTTATAAGAATAGGAAGAGAGAATGGGAGGAATAGGGCCAAAGTTGTTTGCTTGCAAGTATGAAAGCAGGACAACATAGTGTTTTAAGAAGGGAGATATGGATAAGGGAGAGTTATGGAAAGAGTGAGATTGATCAAAACACATTATATACATATGTGGAAATGTTACAATGAAACTCCTTTGTATAGTTAACATATGTTAAAAAAATAAGAACAGAAAAATTATATTAAGTGAAGTAAGCCAGGACCAAAGAAACACAGGTCCCATGGTTTCCCTTATTTGCAATATCTAGTGTATGTCTGAGTCAAGCAGAAAAGGTCAGATAAGGTGATGTTAGGGAAATGAACCCTAAGATATGTATTCAGATGTTTTTTTGTTCTTTCATGCGATTGCTTCTAACACATTTATAAGATTATTTCTTTGTTGCTTTGTATGTCCCTCCCCCACAGTATAACCCCTGCTTTCACTGTATTTGATGTCAGTATAATTTGTGGAGGGGAAGGGGAAAAACAAATCGTTTAAATAGGGATACAGGTGGACCCATTGCAACAATGAGATGTACAAGTCGTTATGTCGAAAATGAACTTTACAACTTTGGTGGTGGTGGGGAAGCGGGAAAGATTGGGTGCGGGGGGGCCGGGGAGGATGGGAAGGGATGAGAAGGGGAAACAAAGGAGGAGGCTACAATGCTTGATAAGAAATGTACTCATTATCTTGCCCATGTAATTGTAACCCCTCTGTACAGTATTTTCACAAGAAAAAAAGAAAAAAAATAAGAACAGGAAGAGGGAGATGTCTTTCCCCATGTACCTAGGAAAGGCCATGTGAAGACACAGCAAAAAGGTAGCTATCTGCAACATATGGAGAGAGCTCTCACCAACACAATCCCACCAGCACCTTGATGTTGCCAGCCTTTAGAACTGTGAGAAAATGTATTTCTATTGTTCAAGCCACTCAATTCAATGGATCCCCAAGCTAAGAAAATAACATATCCAAGTAGTCCGCTGCCTGCTATTTAAATGCCTTTCACTTTCATTTCCAAAGACAGAAGTATCCATCACAATTCAACACCACCAGGCAAAGATGTGCTTGGTAGAGAAAAGGGATGAAAATAGCAGGATTACAACTGAGGTGAATAAAGAGCAGGACAGCAGCAGATCAAACAACTTGTCCAAATGGAGGAGAGCCAGAGCTTCCCAGACTTGTAGAAAACACTGCACACTGGCATCCCAACAGCTTATACTCCAGCTAGTTCAGGGGCTAATGACAGCCAGTTCTGGGTGCCACACACTTCTGCAGTAGCGGAAGTGAAGAAATAGTGGGTCAAAGAGGTAAGCCAGTATCATGCAACGATATCATGTCATCCTCATATTACCAACTGACCTGCTATTCCCATGACCAGATAATCATGATTAGGAGTTCCTGGGCCACAGCAACATAAGGAGCAACTGCTGTGGCCTCAAACCAGGTGATTACCTAGAGGTAATTACAAGTAGCATAAACACATCCAGTTAATTACACAGTGAGCAGGCACTCTATAGAGCCCTACAAAAACATGCTCATAGAAACCAGGGATATCACAGAAAAAAGCTGGGTTCATAGAGCTCAGGAATTAGAGAGTCATTAGCCTAAAATAATTCCTACAGAAAAATGGATTAATTTGGGTTCCCATTCACAGCCAACTCCCATGACAGCTAGTTCAGAGACACATTGCTGAGCCCTTTGTACTTCAAACTAATCATCATTCAAAGTTGTTCTTAGAGTCTTAAAGGTAAAATAAAATCCCTGAGATACTCAGGACCCACAATGGCATTCCTGGAGGGACACAATGTAAGTATCATTGTAGCTACAGTGATATTATCTTCATTCAGAGGCTGAACTTTAACAACCATTTCCCACTCACATTCAGTAAGCAATATCCTCTATCTCTCTCCCCTCATCCTTCTCAGGGATCAAGATATAAGAAAAATAAGTCTTTTAAAAATTCAAGGGTCATAAAGGACTTAACATTACCTATTATAATTACTCATCCTATAGTTCAATCTCTAAGTGCACATCAACTTCAGCTAAAATATCCCCACTGATAGAGAACTCTTTCCTTCCCAAGCTTTTCATTTTCCAACAATTCTGATGGCTAGAAAAATCTTCCAGGTAGGACCAGAAGCTGCTTTCCTATCACCTGTTTCTGCTTTCATGGTATAGAAGAATCACTCTGAGCTCTTTGCTGCATGAGAACTTAGCAGAATTTGAAGGTGGCTCACAAGTGTTGAGAAGGGTGCCTAGACCAACTCTGCAACACTTTTTCTTCCATGTGCTCAAAAAAAGTGGTTTTTTGTGGATAACATTTTCAGGTCAATGAATCTTCAGCTATAGAAAGGATCATGAAGATTATTTAACTTATTACTCTTTCTTTATAAGCAAAACTAGGACCGAAGTGTTTAGTGCACCTGCAGTCTAACTGTAATCCATTTCATGAATATATTCCACTGTGGCATTCCATCAGCATTCAAAAAGTTTTGGATTTTGGAGAGATTCAGATTCCAGATTTTAAACTTAGGGATGCGCCACTTGGTTAAACTTATAGGTAAACCTGAGTCCCCAGAATCCTTGGGTACCAATGTGTGGTCTGGAAGAGCACAGAAAAATACTTTGGGAAATCATTCCTACGCAAACTAATGACCATCTGTTGCAAAAATTGCAAGTAGAGACCCCAAGAAGATGTAAAGCCATAAAATGAGATTCCAATGGTAAAAATGTACCCAATAAGCTTATTCTACTAATTGGGTGTTTGTTTGTTTTCAGAGAAAATTTGAACAAAAGGACTTGAGATTTGCTCATTTCTTTGCAGTGTTGCCATGCTGACCGTAATGAACTCAAGGCTTGAGAGCAAGCAAGGAAGGCAAAATGACAAGCAAGAAATCACAGGGATTTATTGAATGTGTGCTAATTAAAGATAATGAGTATGGGATGGATTATCTGTTCTTTCCCAGCCTCAGCTGAAGGTGGTTTAGCCAGGAAAAAGAGCTGAAAAGATCAAGTAAACATTCATTACATTTATTTTCTCTACTCATATAGGCGATGAAGAGAAAATGCTCCACAGCATTTATAACCTAATTGAGAAGACAGATAAAATGTCTAGAACATAGTGAATCAAGAATTCTCAACCAAGAGTGACTATGACCATCAGAGAACATCTGGAGATGTTTGGAAATGTTTGGGTGGTCACAACCAGAAGATTCTGTTAGCATATTGCAAACAAAAGTTAGGATGCTACTACACATACTACAGTACCCAAAACAGTCCCCCATCAAGAAGACTGATTTGGTCAAAAAAAATCTAAAACTATAGTGACAAGATTAAGAAATCCAATGTTCAATAAAGCATGGCAAAACTGAGTTAGAATACATCTAATTTCAATTTATTAGATGTATGTATGTGCCAGTAACTTTTATAGACTCTTGTAAAGATAAATAAGACATGTCTCTTCTCTCAAGACATTATAAAAATATATGATGGAACATGATCCTAAGTTAAGCTGGGTGAGTGCTTAAGGATTGTGTGAAAAGTGTGAATGCTACAGGTCAGCATTAATCAGGAAAAAAAGATGAGTCCCACTCCTGATCTTGGAGGAAAGTGACATTTGGATAGATAGGCTGGCAGGTAAGCAGGCTGAGAAGAAGCCTCATGAGAAGAAATCCAGAGAGCCAACTTATCTCTGGTCTTCCTGCCTCACAGCCAGCTGGCAGAAACTAAGACTGGTCATAATAGATAAACTTTCACTTCCCACCTCTGTTCCACAGTGCCTGGATCAGGAGGTCGACTTAGTGAATATGAATTAGAAAATGACAATAAAAATAAGAACTATTTGATGATTACTTGCTTCATGCCATATAGTTGCTTAATACTTAAGCTACATGTATCATTAATCCTCAACTACAAGTCAACTAAGTACCTGGTATTACCACTTCTTAAATGAAGAAACTGACTAAATGAATGAACAAATGAGCCAATGAGTCAACAAAAAAATCAGCTAGAACAGCTGTGTTGTGACTTAGACTAACCTGGGATCTTTCTCAATCCTACTGTTCCCTAAGGTTCTAGCCTGCCCCATCCTTCAGCACATTCACACATGTCCATGCAGGTGTGTACAGAGGGTAGATGGTGATTTTGCAAGGGTCTTTAAACCTCTTCGGCACTGTCACTATGGCCAGAACCTCCCAGAATGTGTGCTGGCCAAAAGCCAGCACCACAAGAAGGACTAGAGAAAGGTGACTGTTCTAGGATATCTTCAGAGGAAAAGGTGAGGAGCCCTGGTCCATCTGAGAACAAGGCAGAAGTATACACAGCTTCTTTTCACTAGCACATTTAACATACTCTATAATTATGTGATAAAAATCCCACCAGCAACTGCTGTTCCCAGAGAGCACATTACCACCATCCAAATATTTCTCAGTCTCTAAATAATAGGGTAGTTTTACAAAGCATATATCTGCAGCAGCTGCAAACAACAAAAATGGGTACTGCCTAATTCTTTCTATTTATACAGTCTTCCTAACATTTATAGGATGCCCTTTGTGGCTTTACTTCATTGGATCCAAGCAATCACAATATGGGATAGGTCACCTTATCTTATCAACACAGGTCACCTTATCTCCATCATACAGCCACAGAAATTAAGACTCAATGAGGCAAGGTGAATTGCTTTATGGCTACACAGCATGGTCTTCTGACCATTATTGTCTTGCCTGGTAATGAAGCCATGTTTCAGATATTCTGGTCAGCCTCTTTGTAGTAGGTAATTTTCATTCTCCTTTCCTTTCCCATTTATGTACAACAATGTCAAGATGTACCTGTATTTCAATCAAAAGTTCACTACACCGACAAAAAAGAACTAGTATTTTCCTCCTATTACCAAAGCTTATCTACTCTCAGTTGGCCAAAGTTATCTGTACAAGGATAAAGAGAAACTTATTATACTATGCAGGACTCAACTATGCCTTTGTCCTATGAAAGCAGTCACAGACAAATGGGTATAGTTGTGATTCAACCAAACTTTCATAAACCCAGGAGTTGGAAGTACATATCTAACTTACAAACTCCTGAACTAGGTGATCAAATCATCCCATATCTTATAAATCAGACTAACCTACCAAAGTCAAATCTACAAAGAAGGAAGCAGAATAGGAAATATTGCTTCTTTTTCTTAAAATGGACAATAGGTTTAAAATACTCCAATTCACTTCCCTTTCTAGAAGCTCTCTGAACTCCAGATTTCTTAATCCTACTCCAAGCTGCTGGCTGAACATTATTTCCCACCCTTAGTCCTCATATCCAATCCTTTGTTTTCTTTTCCTCTGTTCTTTTGAAGGTGCCAGTTATCAGTCTAGCTTTCTCTAAAAGGCATGCTGCTCCTGCTTTGCCTCTAAAAATACAAACAGATCACTCCCAGGCCCCACACAGAGGGGTCTTCACTTGAACAGGAGGGACAATAACTCTACTGAGAGAATGCAACCAAGTGAAAGTCCCAGGTGGCTCATGGAGTAAGCTCCACAGATTGCAGAATTTTACAGGGTGAGTCCTGGATGAATTAGGAGTTGCAACAAGGTGACTGCTAGAACAAGATAGCCACAATCCCCAAACTGATCATTCTATTTGCCCTTCAGCCTCCACTGTGACATCTGACCTCTCTCTCTCTCTCTTTTTCTCTCTCTCTTCCTCTCCCTCTCTCTCCCCTTCTCTCCCTCCCCACCCTCTCTCCCCTCTCTCCCCTTCTCTCCCTCCCCCCCCCCCCCCCCCCCCCCCCCCCCCCCCCCCCCTCCCCCCTCCCCCTCCCCCCCCCCCCCCCGTCTCTCCTCTCTCCTCTCTGTGTATGTGTATATGTGTGTGTGTGTAGTATTGGGGATTAAACTCAAGGTCTCACATGTGCTAGTCAAGTGTTCTATCACTGAACTATATCCCCAAACTCCTTTTACTCTAAGATAGGATTTCATTATGTAGCCCAAGCAGACCCTGAACTCATGATCCTACTGCCTCAGCTTCCCAAGTGCCACAGTAAGCTTTTCTGGGTTTCTTCACCAAAGAAAAAGATCACTTCCTTTATGATTATGTGAAATGGCATAGAAAAATTCTCTGAAGCAAAGTGGAGCCTGTTTTTATATCCTGGGTGCTAACACATACAACAAAACAGCATCTTACACCACATACATTATCAGTTCACATGACCCCCCCACAACTGGCAGGACTGCTATCAGATCTCTTTAAATAAAAGGAACTGTTCAGAAAGTAGACACTAAATTCTTAACTCATAATGAGTAATCTGTGGGGTAGTCTACAAATCCATTTGGGGGGGGGTGGTCCAGTCGTGGGGCCTGAACTCTGGGCCTGGGTGCTGTCCCTCAGCTCTTCAGCTCAAGGCTAGTGCTCTACTACTTGAGCCACAGGGCCACTTCCGGCTTTTTTCTTTTTGCTTATGTGGTGCTGAGGAATCAAACCCAGGGCCTTGAGCATGCAAGGCAAGCGCTCTACCACGGAGCCACCTTCCCAACCCACCAAATCCATTTTTTTAAAGAAGGCATTATACCCATTGATTATCTTCTCTGGCATGGTTCCCATACTCCTTTTATTTATTATCTTTTCATAATATTGACATCTCACTTCCTAAAAATTGCTCTGAAAAATAGACACTTTGGAGGCTATTTCCAGGTACATGTCCACTCTCTGGTCCCAGCCATGCTTTGTTCAGAGAAACTACAGCACTGACCAGTGATGGACCAGATAAAATTCCATATATTAAGTCCTTTCTAGTCCAGGGCTTACCTACTATATCACCTGGATGGATGATACAACAGATGGGGATACAAGCATGAGATGGAGAAATAGACCACTTAACCTCATAAACTTTATAACCCATTTCCTTTATCTAATTAAAAATTTCATAGGGAAAAGTCTTTTCCATATCAGCCCATGTCAGCAAAAACAGACCTGAGACTATAGAAATGAGCAGTTTCTCTGACAGATTCAGGCTAGATGGTTTAGACTTCCTGTCTAGTCATCATGAAGACACTATCTTCACTTAAGTCTCAAGTACTACCACATGTAATGACCATTCATAAGCCCTATAAACTTTAATCCCAACCTAGAACAGGAAGGAATGGCATTAATCAGGTTCCAGGGACAAAGATAATCCAACTCTACCATGGATATTTCCCCTCTCTTTGGAGAATCCCTGATTACCCACAAGTTATCCTCTCATGTATTCCCTCTTAAGAATCCTCATGGATGATGTTACTCTAAACCAAGTTAGCACTTTATAAAGCCCAGGGGAAGGGTAACCCAGAGACTATAACAGAGACCCCAAGTTTCAAGGTTCGCCGGAGAAAATCCTCCCTGTTCTCTGGTGTTAACTCCAGGGCTTCACAAAACAATTTGTTCAATCTGTTTTCATGGGTCCTAAGGAAAGTTGGTGATAGCCCAGGGTGCAACAGAAAGCCCTCTCCATGTTTCAGGACAGCTGTGAGGGAAGAGAAGTAAGTTGTGTCAGGATTATTTCTGGGTCCTCATATAGGACCACAGGAGAAGTTTCAAAAGTCAAGTTCTAGGCATGCACCTATGGAAAGACCATAAGGGTGAGAGCCACATATCTACAGGTGAGTGTCTTTACACACACATATAGTCTCACACACAGGCCTTCACTTTTTCTTTCCTTCCTTCCTTCCTTCCTTCCTTTCTTTCTTTTCATTTTTTTTGTCAGTTGTGGGGCCCAAACTCTGGGCCTGGGTGCTGTCCCTAAGCTCTTCAGCTCAAGGCTATTTCTATATGACCAGTAGTTACTTTCCCTGAAAACACCACAACTTTGGATAAAGCAGTTCTAGGCAAGGAATGGCAGATGGCCAGTCACTTTTTCTCCCACTGCATAGATCCTAAGCCCAAAATTCAGGAAATAAATGGGTTTTCCAAGATTTTCATAGGGAGAGCCACCTCCAATCATTTGGCTGCCACCACTACCCAGTGCCTCTCCCACAAAGCAAATGGGCATCAACTGCCCTCAAGTATTGGACCAAAACATTAATTTACATGTTGGTTCATTTGCATTTGCTACAAAATTCATAGTTCCTAATGTCAAGTGAGTAAATCAAACAATTAAGCCAGTCTACTTCAGTTGTCCTCAAACCCAGAATCATATGTTTTAGCCACAAAATACTAAATGTTAGAACCAATTTATTCAATCGCATCTCTGCATAGGAGTACCTGGGACTGTCTGTTATCGTTGGTGGTTTGTTAGAACTCATTGTAAGGGCAGGAAATTTATAAGGACTCACACACACACACACACACACACACACACACATATCTGTGTCCCATATCATCAGAGAAACTGCCAGGTATTCCAGCCTCCCAGATATGCCTCATGTAAATTGTAAGAACCACTTAAAGCTCACAATTTCATCTGCCTCTATACTTGTCAGAAGGACTGGGAAAACATGGTAGGAAGCATAGGCAAGCAGGCTTCAGCCAGTTCTCCCAGTATACTGATTACTTTAGCAAAATGGGATCACAACACCTATGAAGCCTTACAAAGGTTTAAAAGACCACGTGTGAGGAAGTAGCCAGAACCAAGCAGCTTAGCCATAGGATGATAAGACAGCACCAATCAAGGACTATCATTTAGATGATAGTTTTGCAAGACTCAAGAGAATAAAATCCTGTCTAGTCTCCTGCTTCAAGTCTCAGATAATGCTGGAAGTGGAATCATGATCAAATGCAAGCTAAAACTGAAGCGATGTTGAAACAGATGGAAATCTCAAAGGGACCTAATCAGCCACTTTGAAGCAGGAACTACAACCTTCCACAATGAGGCAGCAGGACAAGTGGAAGACATTGTAGAAAATATCTTCATCTTATTTTGCTGATCAATCAATGTTAGCTGAGTGGCTATGTTTTGTGGGGCATTATGCATAAGGGTAACCCTGATTCTACAGGGTTGCTTACTGGCTAGCTGGGAACAATGTTCCAAACATGGAACACTTTGGTCAGATCCCTCACCCTCTCTCACCTCACATAACACATCTAAACAGAGAAATACTGGCCAGACAGTTTCCAGCAGTCCCCAATGTGCACTCTAAAAGCCAACAATGAGTGTATCTGACCTGCTATTGACTTCCCAGGACCAGCAAAATGCAACACAGGGAAGATGCTGGATTTATATCAGGTTAATAAATGAATCCAAGGAGCAATGAAAGAATGAGCTACACTTGAGTGGAAGCACCACAATCATATGGAGATCAGCTGCTTATGGACTCCAAATATGACACCCATTTCCAAAGCCTACAAAGGGAAACTGGAGTGTCCTCAGGTCCTCCTGAGAGCTTCTTCCTCTCAGAAGCCAGGACAGCAAGAATAACTCAGGACCTCACATCATCTTTGGTGTCTCTTGGAGTAGACTTCTGTTAAAAGCAGCCCAGGAAATGTATATGAATCAGATTCTCTTGCCTGTCAGTTATTATAACCCTGCCTCCTGCCCTCTTTTCTTCACCCAGGATGAGAGCACATAAGGTTAGACTGTCAGCAGCCTAACACTGAGCAGAAAGTTTAAGCCTCAGCACCTCTAATTCATATGCAGATGCCTCTGGGACAGGAAAATAAGAAGGCCACCAGGGAAGATTATAGGCCTGACAACTAACTCTCTATGTAATTAAAATGTCATTCTCACCCTGCATCCCCCAGCTCCCTCCAAAATTCCCTACAGTAGCATCACTCTTCCCACACCCTTTGCTCATCCCTTCCTTGCCAAACTCATAAAATGCCTTCCATGTTTTACCTGGAGAAGGGAGCACCAGAGACTAGACAATGGGCCCATCATGCCTCCCATACCCACCACAAAGACCACCACCACTACCATAACCACCATACAGCAGCAGCAGCAGCAACAGCAGCAACAGCAGATAAGAATCGCAGCATTCTCAGGGAGTCTGATGTACCAATCTTCCCCCTTTGTGCTACAAGTGTTGCCAAATTTTCCAGGCCCAACCCTGAAGAACAGCCACCTAGGAACACAAGTTAACCTGAGGATGAGATGGGATGGCACCGTTACCCCAGAGGCAGTACAGGGACCAGGAGGGTGAGTACTTTGCCAATTCTGTACCCAAGGATATGCTGTCAGACTAGGTATTTTGTTACCTCACTCAGCAAAATGACAGCTGACATCTGGTGGTGGGAAAGAATTCAGAGAGAGAAATTGAGCAAATCCAGACTATAGACCTAGCCTTAAGGGATCCAAAACAACCCATTTCTTCTCTCCTAAGCCTGAAAAGGGCTAGGTAAGTAGAACCCTAAGTGGCTCAACTGCTGGTCTGTGTCCCAGGCTCATTTGTTTTGGAGAGGGTAAGGGGGAACAAAGAAATGGTGGGACAATGGGTGAACTAATGCAGCAGAGATACTCACTAGACACTAAGTTGAAAATGAACTATACAACTTGTGGAGGATGGAAGTCGGGAGGGAAAAAAAACTGGGAGAAAATGAGGAAAGAGTTGACACTGTTCAAAAAGAAATGTACTCATTCCCTTACTTATGTAACTGTAACCCCTCAGTATAACACCCTTACAATAGAAAGAAAGAAGGAGGAAGGAAGGAAGGGAAGAAGGAAGGAAGGAAGGAAGGAAGGAAGGAAGGAAGGAAGGAAGGAAGGAAGGAAAGGGAGGGAGGGAGGGAGGGAGGGAAGAAGAAAGGAAGGAAAAATATTTGCCCATACTCATTCATAATATACCCAATCTCTTTACTGAACACTTACCATATACTAGGTACCACACAAAATGTTCTGTATATCACTTCACTGAATCCAGAGAACTCTAACCCTTCTCATATTCACATTTCACTAGATAGAAGGCTTATTTACATTTTATATAAAGTCATGTTATATAAATATAAAGTTATTTATATTTATGTAAATGTAAATAATATATAAATTTATTTAAATGTTGGTAATACTGGGGTTTTAGCTCAGGACATTGTGCATGCTAGGTAGGCCCTTTGCCACTTAAGTAACATCGACAACACTTTTTGCTCTAGTTATTTTTGAGATAGGAAGGGGCTCACTTTTTGTACAGGCTAGCCTGAACCAAAATCCTATTTTTACTTCCCATGCAGTTGAGATGACAAATGCACACCATCATTACCCAGTTTTTATATTGGTTGAGATGGGGTCGCTAAGAATTTTTTTGTCTGAGCTGGCTTTGAGCTATAGACTCTGCCTCATGAGTAACTAGGATTACAGGCATGAGCCACCATGCCCTGCACAGGAATAATCATGGACCTAGTAGGTTGTGTGGCAGCTTCTGTGCTCAAGGATTTCCTGTATCACTGGCACAGGAATCCAATCCAGACAAACCTCTAGGGAGCAGTGGAGTCGGGCTGTACCATGTGCCCAAGCAAGCTTCCCTGACACAGCTTAACAGTAAACTCCAGTTCCAGTAAGCTCTCTTTTTCACTGAGTTGTGCCAACCCAATTTCAAACTCCTCTTCTAGGATAAAAATGTCATTCTACTTCTTCAAAGAATTTCTCTCTCCTCTCTCTATCATCAGTCCCCAAGGACTGCCAAAGGCTGTTGGTGAGACACTGTCTCGGACCCACAATCCCAGACCAGAGGTACATAGAACACTGACAACATTGCCAAGCTCTGGAAACAGTTTTCATGTGCTCTTTTTCATCATTTGTAAGACTAACTAAAAAAAATTTTTGTTAAAAAGGAGCATTTTCTTTTTTTTCCTTTCTTTTTTATCATTTTTTTATTGTGAAAATACTGTACAGAGGGGTTACAATTATATGGGCAAGATAATGAGCACATTTCTTATCAAGCATTGTAGCCTCCTCCTTTGTTTCCCCTTGCCAAAAGGAGCATTTTCATTATTTTGTTTTTTTCATTTCTGAGAGTCCCTTTGGAACAGAGCACAAACCTTGAAAGGTTACAGAGAACTTTCCACAGACACAGAAGAGGGAAGTAGAAACCACAGTGCCCTTTGAGAAAATGACTCAGAACAAGAAAAGGGGGGTCCAGACACATTATTCAACATGGGAAGGATTCTCACCAATCAGAGAGAAGGGCTCTCAACCCTGTAAGGTATATTAAATAGGTAGGTTTCATTAGGCAGCCGATGAAGAGAATACCACATGCTATTCAGGCAGGGAAAGAAGTTTATTTATTGAACTGCTGCCCCTGCCCTGCAAGGCAGAGAGGCATGGCTGAAAAGGAAAAGGGGCAACCCACCCCTGGGCCAGGACTTAATATGTAGGCCAAGGATAGGAAGAGGTGTGGCCAGGTGAAGGAAAGGTGTGGCCACACTGGATCTGGATGTGACCTCAGGGTCTGGGACCTTCCTAAGGTCAGATGAGAGGCATATGACCAGAGGTGGCCCAGGATGTGACCTAGCAGGAAGGGAAAGTGACTGCTTCCAGGTCTGCCAGTTACCTAGGTAACAGATACTGGGCGGAAACTTAGCCAAGAGGTAGGGAGGTGTCCCTGTGTAGATTTTACATTCCAGCCTTTTGATAATTATGAAAAAGGGTGAAGATTCTCTCTGGCTACTTCCTGCTGGCAAAGAGCATCCACATTAGGGGTAAAAGGTTGAGATGTGGTCCCCTCTGGGAGAAGGCAGCAGGCAGCAGTCCCCTCTGGGAGAAGGCAGCAGGCAGCAGCTGTTACTTGGTGGTAGTCCTTAAATGAAGTCTGGAAGAAGTCTCATTAGGCAGTGAGGGGCTGTGCAAAAAAAAAAAAAAAAACTAGAGAGTAAACAAATAGCAAGAGGAAGGGTCTGGGGCAGAAAATTATCTCCTGCATTCCAGGCTATCCTGGACTTGGTGGAAATTTTCCTAGCTACTTCTGACATCTGGTAGGGAGAATATCAGGTAACAAAGGCAATAATGTAAATTCCTGTCCAGTTAAAAGATAGACAGGTATGGACACTAGATGGGCAGGCTTCTTACTTCTATTGACCTCCTAGCTCAGTTTAATTTTGAAAAGGCAGGAACAAAGTGGCTGATGTGACATCATCTCCTGTACTCCTCTCCATGGTTCCTTGTTCCCTAGACTGGCTGAGTGCCAGGGGAGTAGGTGCTCATTGCTGGGATGGCTTGTCCCAGTTGGTATTCATGGAGGTTTGAACTCAAGGCCTGGGCACTGTCCCTGAGTACTTCTGCTCAAAGATAGTGCTCTACCACTTTGAATTATAGTACCACTTCCAGTGTTTGCTGGTTAGAGATAAAAGTCTCTTGAGCCATGCTTACAGCTTGGCTCTTTGCTGGTTAGTTAGAAGATAGAGTCTCAGGGATTTTTTTTGGCCTGGGCTGGCTTTGAACTATAATCTTTGCTACAAAAACCCTTTATTATTTCCAATTAAAGCAACAAGAAGATCAAATAGAATAAGTACAGCCTACCTGGTCCTTATCAAGAATTGACCAACAAATATTCTGCAATGACAAAACTCGTTAGATGTGATGAGAATTTTAGCACAGATATAGTATTGATTTCTTTCTGGTAACCCTAACAGTGCTCAAGTTAACCAAAGTTACAGAAAAGCCTTTGCTTTTGCAAAACCAAAGCAATCTTTCACCAGGAAATCAGCAGCATGTGATGGAGCTAAGCGAGAGACTCCAGTCTACTTTTACAATGGTAAAAAGGACTACCATGGAGGTAGTCAGAATGGTCTAGGCAGGAGTGTGGCCTGTTTTCCAGGTTGGAAGAGATGGACTGGATCAGGATTGCATGTAGACTGGCTGGCACCGAACTACAAATCCAAACTGAACAAACTTCAGGAATCTCAGACAATTTAAGCCAAATAACTTGATTACAATGGCAGATAATAAGTTTACATATACAGACACACATACATGTGAACACACACTGTACACATTAAGTTTTACAGCACCCCAAAATGAGTAACAGCCATAGACTCTTGGAATTCCAGCAGTAAGATGACATTATTTTTTGCCCAATATCTAGAACCATGTGGTTAGTAGTAGCATACACAACACCAGAAGGAATGGATTAGGAGCGATGGGTAACAATGTTGCCAGACACCTTGTACTCATATACTGTTTTGTAGAACAGGAACTTCTATGTACAACTACTTAAAAGATATAATAATAAAAAATGTAAAAAAAATAAAAATACACACACCAAACAAAAAAGGCAAAACTCAAAACCTAAAATTTTTGACAATATTTAGACATCTTTTTTTTGGGGGGGGGTGGGGGGTCCGGTCATGGGGCCTGAACTCTGGGCCTGGGCACTGTCCCTCAGCTCTTCAGCTCAAGGCTAACGCTCTACCACTTGAGCCACAGCGCCATTTCCGGCTTTATTTTTGCTTATGTGGTGCTGAG